>NC_089787.1:12697808-12712808 GCF_040412425.1 Macrobrachium rosenbergii
CCTGCACTCGTTTTTCTCCTGACGTTCCACACGTGAGTGCCTCGGTCTAACGAACCTCGCAAGGTAGGGTATTCTTACCCAAACTGAGGATGAACATTATTTGGCAAATAATCAAGAGAATGATATATTCAAGACACTGTCAGCTTGCAAAACTGAACTGTTTGTGGAACGAACATTTATATAGTTCAAGGCCGAGTCACACGAGCTCGCTTCTTCCATCTTTAGCTTCGCATTTTATCGCCAGCTTCCCCAGTTAGGCGCTGTATTCGGAGACCGAAATCGTCCCATTTCCTTAATTATGGCAATGTTATAAAAGGCCTCCTCCTTGTCACCAGTATTTGCTGTTTTGTGCAAAGTTCTTTAGATAATCGTCGTCTTACCCATATGAAAAGTCATTTTATTTTTATCCTTGGATCCTAGATTTCTTCATAAGCCAACTAGAAGATTCCTTGGAATTTAGATACCATGAAAAGAACCTAATTCTATAGGGTAACTGGAAAAGTAAAAAGGAATGAATTTTTCCCTGTTTTGAATTCGAAAAACTTATTATTCTTCATAACATTCTAATGGAGTTGATGACTATTCATGGCCAATCATAGTCTCATACGGTGTAGCCCATGTGAGTTAGTCAATTAAAATGACACACACAATGACACACACACACACACACATATATATATATATATATATATATATATATATATATATATATATATATATATATATATATATATATATATATATATATATATATATATATATATATATATATATATATATATATATATATATATATATATATATATATATATATGATTATTTTGTCATTCTTGAAGACTTGGCTATAACTGCAGTATACTCCATTCTACAGTATGAAAGAAATGGGTATGAACACTTTCATATATGAACAAGTCATGATAACTACCATGATATGGGTGCTAGTGTTTGTCATTGTTAAGACGAAAGGCCAAATAACCACCATGAAAGTGAAGAGTTGAGGGCGAAAGACGCATGTTGGATCCCAGAATATTCATGTTTGTGGATATCAGAAATTATTAAATTTTTTCTTCCATATAACCATTTTACTGTCTCCTTTCTGACAAAAACAAGAGATAGAAATTCTAATTCCTGGTTGCAAGTGAGAGTGAATTAGTGAATTACACACTTCGAACCTTCTGCAGTTATTTCTTGTACTTTTCCATTTTTAATGGTAATTCTTGATCCGTCTCAGGATGTTCATTAATATACTTTTTATCAATTTGTAAATTCGAATGCCATATAATTACACATCATAGAGATGAAAGCCTCAGACCCCAAGGCAACTTCTATATCCTTCTGCTTCCTTCTTTTTTTTTTTCTTCATCTCTTTTCTGGCATCGTTTGAGCATAGACCAAATTCTTTCCAGCTTACATCAGCTGAATTTGCATACAAATTGCCAAGCAGCGATCAGATAAATAGTAATAATGCATTCGCTCTTGGTGGTGGATGATACACTGCAATTGCCTCATACATACTAGGCCTAAAATAGTTCCTGCTGCATAGATAGCTTTTATTGTTATTATTATCATTATTCATAAAAATATCATAAAAACATAAGTCACTAAAATGGTGGAGAAATCCACAATGGTGTAAATGTAAATACTTATTAGAAATATATGTAAAACGAGCGCTTTAAAGAACCTATTCGATTCTCCTTCTCAATCGAGTCATGGTAGTAAAAAGTTTTGAAAAAATAAATAACAATTTAAAACATGTGGTGGACAAAAGAAACCCCGTCATAATTTGAAGATAGCCAATCCTGTAATTCAGGTAATACCATCGTTCTCCATAGATATACCAGCTAACCTCCTCGAGTGTCTGGGTGGTAGTTCATCCAATGGGTGACTCCGATGATCGTCCAGAGCAGCTTGGCGCCTGTAACTTGGGTTGCTGAGTGCAACTGGGTCACCTGAATGAAAGGAGAGCAGCAGCAGGCTGCTAAATGTGGCTAAATGCTAAATGTGGCTAAATGACTGTCTGCTGAATTAAAAATGCTAATCGTAAAACATTTGATATACTGTCTACATATCAGGTCATCAGTGGATTTATCCTCTTGCGTGAAAGATTTGTTGCCCTCCATACCACGACCATCACCGCTTCTTATGACAGCTCCCTCGACCAATCTCCTAATGCCTGTATCTTTGTTGTTAAAGATGACTTTCGAGCCCTCCCAGTTTACGTGATGGTCTTGTTTCCAGCTATGGTTGACAAGGCCATTATTTTCGGCAGGTAAACTGTAGGCTCTTCTGTGCTCAATGAATCTAATGGGCACTTTCCTACCACTCTCTCCGTAGTACTTCAGCTCACAATCAGCACATGACAATTATGGGTACAGACATACAACATAAACCTAATATCTTGCTTAGTGATAATGATACCTATTTCAAATTATCAGAATTACCTTTAGTAATCTCCTTACAATTAAAATTCAACAGGAAAGTATAAAGAACAGGTAAGAAACTCATTGAAGAAGAACAGAAGCAGTTAATTTTGAGCAAAATTTCTAACAAAATGCCCAGCCTTGCATACTTTTATGGCCTACCAAAAATCCAAAAAGCTTGCTGCCTGCTACGTCTTGTAATAGCCACCTGTAAATAACCGCAAGCTGTTTTTGCTGATTCGTTTGTTGAACAATTAAGCCCATTATTGGGCACTTTTTCCAGTGCTCATCTAATCCACTCTGGTGACTTCACAGACAGGCTTAGAAAACAGGTGATATTCAAGGCAAGATGGTCAGTCTAGAGGTAGCAGCCATTTTTACTAATGCACCTTTTGAATTTGCATTACGAAAACTTAAGGAACACTCAGGTAGTAGCAATGTAAATTTTCCAATACCGATTGAACAATTTTTAGACTTAATACGCCTTTGTGTTTCATCCGCAGTTTTTCCTTTTAATGGGGAGGGTTTTGGGAAAAAATTGGTGCTGCGATGGGTTCTCCTTTGTCACCTATATTAGCGAACTTGTGCATGGAATTTGTAGAAAATGAAATTCTTAACAACAGTGATTCTGCTTGAAAGCCAATAATCTGAATGAGATAACTACCTAGACGATATCTTCATTATTTTTAAAGGAAGTCCCAGTGATTTTGATAGTTTTTTCCCTTTTTTTTTTTTTTTAGATATGTCAACAGTATTTTAACCTTCCATTCAATTGGCTACTGAACATGAAATAGAGAATAAGCTGCCAGTTTTAGATAATTTAGTGTATCATAACCCATATTTGTTTAGCTTCAAGTTTACAGTTTACAGGAATGAAACTAACGCAGATATTTATATTCACTTCTTTTCTTAGCATAGTGAAGAGGTAAAAACTAATATTTTGGTTAATTTTGTTTTACAAGCACTCAAAACACGCGATTCGGAATTTATAGAAGAAGAACTTGAACATATCAAAAATATTTTTTTTTAAATTGTTACCCCGAACATTTCGTTAATAAAGCATTTGTCAAAGCTAAACGTATTTTCTAGGCTGAGCGCTCCTAATAACAAAATTAAAAAGAGAATTAAAAATTGTTTATCATTGCCCTACAACTCTAGTTTACACAATATCAGAAGCACAGTCAACAGGAATTGCACTGACATTGTTTTTAAGTAAAATAGCTGTTACTGGCTTACACGGAGGGGACGGGGTGGTTGGTAAGTACTGGGCCTTGAAATGATAATTCATCCTTACAAGAAAACCCCTCGTCAGCCCATATAAACTAAAGAAATGCAAAATATCAAATAAATGGTAGGTCGCAATGGGAAAATGGGTTTCATAACAGTAATTTATTTTGTACAGTCACAACATGGAAGAAATTACAAAGGAAACTGGACACTCACTAAAGTAAGGGGTAGTTTGTCTATCCAAGGGACACGCCTACAGTGCATTAACAATGACTCTAAATGAATAATTGCATGGAATAAAAGATGTTCAGCGTGCCAAAATCTACCCAAAAAGTAACATACTTGGTCAGTTTCCTTGATTTAGCCGAACAACAATTTTTTCAGCATAGCGTAACTTTTTCTAAGTACCAAGTTGACGTGAACGGTGTCATGCAGCACCACTCTCCCATGGTTCTTAAGATGGCCGAAGTGCGGTACTCCTCTCACCCTGTAGTTCCTAAGGCTGCTGCAGTATGTCACCCTGACCTGATCGCAGTAAATTTAATTCCGTCCAATTGTATCCCAGGCTGACCCAGGTCATTCCCTAGGGCCCACGGATTAAATACATTGAACCAGTCAGAATGTGTCTGATCGATATGACCACAGTCACCCTTTCTTTCCTTCTGTAACTGCCATGATGGAGAGTCACAACAGAATTTTATTTCCCAAAGTAATGTCCGTTGAATTTAATTCTTTCACAGATTTGTACATTCCAATCGTTCTTGAGTTTTTACGTAACACTGGTGAATTTACCAAGTGGCTTTACCAAGCACGACTGCTTGGTGCATATTCCGGGTTGTGTACCTCATGTAAAGTTGGAAACCGACGTTTCCTACAAGATGGAATCCACCCAACCACTGGACATCCAGTATACATGTGGTGCTGTGCTAATCTTAAGTGCTAAAAGAAGGTATCAGTTCGGCATGGGTCGTTCTTTGAAAAATCAAAAATGTCTCTGCAGGTAATAATTATACTCGTATTTTGTTTCTCTAAGCAATTGCCACAGTATGTTTTGAGATCTTTTGTTGTACCACGATCGTCGCACATGACGGTAGACTGGTATAACTTCTGCAGAGACATTTGTTGCGAAATACTGCTGGCTGGTCATATTGTTGAGATTGGCGGAAGTAAATTTGAGTGATGTAAGTACAACCATTGCTGTAAGGTAGATGAATCTTGGGTGTTCAGTGGCATTGACTGACAGATGCGTGAGATGTTTTTCAAGGTGGTTCCGGACCGCTCCACTGAAACCCTGCTCCCGGTGTTGCTGGACAGCGTACTTCCAGAAACCACGATCATATCTGATTGCTGGAAGTCATACAGCAATGTCCAGGATCATTATTTCGCACATAACGAAGTGAACCACAGTGTAAATTTTGTTAGTCCTGATGACCTGAGTGTACATAAGAACACTATAGAGTTGCAGTGGCGTGTTCTCAAACGGAGCGCACGACTGAGACATGGTACACAGACACCACTTTACGAAAGTTATTTTTCTATATACTGCATCCAGAAGCAATATCTAGGTGTTCCGTGTCCATTTCGGGCATTTCTTGATTTAATTAAATGCGTCTGTCTGCTCAAGAGCCGCCCGACATCCCCAGTCTCTAATTTGCTTTCCCAGCCGAATACAGTAAGACCCGGACCAAGTACTTCCAATTCACCTGATCGGCAGCCAGCAGCTGCAAAGAAGCCTAGACTGGTAGCACCTGCAAAGAAGCCGAGACTGGTACCCTCATGGTCAGACAGCAGCGATTTTGAATAAGGCAAGTAGTGCATTTACCTTTCTTTGGCATTTATGTTATTGCGTGATGAATTTTGATGATTTAGACCTGTTACTATTAAGGGGTAGCCTAGGCCACTCCATCCACCCAAGTATTTGCACTAAAAATCTGGGGGGTCCAGGCCAGGTCAGGGCATGGCGCCCTAAGCCAGGTTACGTTGGGTTGGTTTAGGTTAGGTCAGGACACGTTATGCTAGGTTCACTTAGATTTTGGTATGTTCGGTTAGGTCACAGCCAGTGCCGAATTACATGTCCAGACACACCATTAGTCCTGCCAACCAGAACAGTGTAACAAGGTGATGCAGAGTAGCGTGTCAGTGCATGGTGAAATATGATGATTTGGGCTTACTGCTGTTAAGGAATAGCCTAGGACAGTCCACCTGCCCGAGTAGGTGCACTAAAAACTGAGGGGGCGTCCAGGAGGGCAAAGCCCCCCGGCTGGGTCAGGGCATGGCACCCTAAGGTAGGTTAGGTTTGGTCTGGTTAGGATAGGGCAGGACACATTATTCCAGGTTCAGTAAGGTTTTGGTCTGTTTGGTTAGGTAGTAGCTGATGTAGTGTAGTGGGTCACTTTGTCAATAACGAATAATGTTTATGTAGGCAAACCTCTTGTATGCAGACTAGCAGGTCAGAAAATTGGGAATTCCGTATGTTACGGGCAGCGTATACCTGTCCTTTGCTTCCCCCACCCAAAACCCTAGTTCCCAGCAGGGTCTCACTTACTGTTAGAAGTTTTCCTGTTTTTTTTTTTTTGTGCCAGCAGTGATTTTATTACAAATGTCAAACACATAAAGAGCTATTTTCATTGTGTTTTCTATAGCTTTTGTTTGGCGGCAAATTGGGTGTACCGCGGACATTCAAACGCTCTAAAGTAAGTTAGCTGGGAATTTACACAGCAGCAATGATTGAGTGAATTGGATAACACATTACAATTATGAATGCTGTGCTGGCCATGTGTAAATGGACCTGTGAGCCAATTAGGCAATAATTCTATCAGCCCTGGTAGGGCAGACAATTGCAGGCAATCAGGAACACAGACACACGGCTATGCTGGTAATGGCATCGATAACATTCTTGGAATGAAACCACACCAGGTAAGAATAACACTGAGATGATACTCTGTCTATAATTGAACAAATGTAAGAAGTGGAGGGATATTCTTTACTCACTTGCTAGCAAGGGGTGAGAATTACGTTACACATTGTCAAGAAATTACACATGGGGTGCAGATACACTGTTTAAGTGGATGAGACAAGTTACTTGAGCAATGACATGTGAGAGAGAGGTAATGAAATGAGTCAAAGAAAAAGATACTGGCCAACCAATCTCCCTTCTGGGGCACGTTACCTTCGTTGCTTCTTGGTTTTGGGAATCGGTACTTTTGTTCAGCGTGAATAAAGCGTGAGTTCCAACACCACCCCGGCTCTGAGATTGTTGAGCAGAGAGATTACCTGATATGACCGTCTTCTAGACTGATCTGTCTCATACTGCTTTGATGGCGTGACCTCTGTGTTTGTGAGGTCTGGACTGGGGCTGTAGACATCACTTCTGGCTACGGAGGTGACTTTTACCTGGAAATTAAGAGAAGAGGTTTGGCCAGCACAAAAGTTTGGAAACCCAGTGGGTGGTAAATGGAATTTGGGATTAAGGCAGGGGACAGCTCTCTAAATCCGTATGTGTATCCTGTTGAGACGCATTAGGACCCCCAAAAAGACGAGACACTTTCTGGTCTATAGATCCCTCTCTCCCCTACCTGCCTGGTATAATTTGCCATAAGGGCTTAATGGTTAGCGATTCAGCGGCGATTTTCATAAAATAGCACTATTAAAAACCTTAATCATAATAATAGCTCAGGTAATAATGATAGCAAAGATATTGGCGTTTATGAAACACCATGTATTAGTTGTGAGCTGAAGTACTACAGAGAAAGTGGTAGGGATTGCCCATTAGAATCAGTGAGCACTTAAGAGACTAAAGTTTACACACTGAAAATAATGCCCTTGTCAGCCAGAAGAACAGAAAACGACTGGTACTCTGTGCCCTATTGATGGGCATGTTTGTGAAGATAAGAAGAGCACTGGGTAAAGGGGAAAGGTGTAAAAGCTGGTTCCTGAAAAGGAAAGCTCTTCAGGGGTCATGCGACTATTGTAAGAGAACTGCAGAGGGGACCAACGAACGCTTCCGAAGTAAGAAAGAATGGACCCCAACTCCCCAAGACCTTCCATTCTTCACGTGACAGTTGCCCCTTATAAGGCATTCCAGTGAGGGAAAAGAATGAAAAAGCAGTATGATATCAGAAAATTAACAGAAAGGAAAATGGATATTAAAAGCGAATAGAGTAATTATATATTACATAAAATAATGCTAGAAGATCAAGGACAATATACATAATTTCATATAACAAATGACCATACATATTGATGAAACATGCATTATATATATTAGCTAACATTTAAAATATGAAATTATAAGAATATATCCAATAGATATAAAGTTATTTTTTATTCTAATGATAAATATGTTATCATTAGAATAATGATAACATATTTATATATTATTATTTAGCAATATGAAAATTATTTTTTATGCTTCTTTTTCTTCTTTTAACGTGCTTGTTTTTCCCATTTGTATAGGGGTAAGCACGATGCCTTCTTTTTGAAGGACTTTGATTTGGCTTTCGGGTAGACTGTAGTCTCGATCGGCTGCCCTGCCTGTCATCGCTTAGACCCCGGTAGCGTATGTACATGTATTGTGTACATATAGTGCAGCAGATAATTGCATATTTCATAAGAATCGTTCAGATAGTGAAACAAGCATGAAATTTTGCACAAGTGCTCTTTAAAGTTCCCTCTATCAGAAAAGGGCGCTGGCCACGCAAAAAATTTAATATGGCGGCCAAATTCCAAGATGGCGGCCAGTATCGACAGATTTTGGCTAATTTTTCACTAGAATGGCATGTATTTGCTCCTAGCAATATGGTAAAGCTCTTCCATACTATTTCTTGTGAATATTATGTTTCTGTAGCTTCCCAGTACAGTTTACCTTTAAATATGGGGCTATATGGCTGCCAAGAAAAGGTAGAAACAATAATTATAATGAGAAATAATGCCCGTTCAACAATTATCGTTTTAAGCATGGATCTTGGTTTCTGTGGTTTTAGATCCTAATGAGGCCATCTCTTTCGAATAACTCATCAATTTTGAAGGAAAATTAATAAATGTAAAAGAGTGTATGTCTGCACACAACCAGGGCACACTGGTGACATCACTGCTGTGTAACTCAGCATGGGGTTCAGTGCCAGCTAATCCAGCTTTACTAATCCTGTAGTCTTAGACTAGTAGTTGTAGTATAGTTTAGTTTAGTGTCCCAAATGCTTTCTAACAGCCCCGGACCAGCTATAGTTAGATAGCCGCACCTGAATAGACAGGATGTGCCAGCGCCGGAGAGCCGAGCCAAGGGTATGGGGCTGTACATGATGGTTCATGTACTTACCCGGATGGTGTACAGATCACACGGGACTTAAATGGCACTGGATGAATGATCGGGCTAGGTGTAGGAGACCGAACCTAGTTGAATCCCATACAGGAATGTGTGCTTTGTTTAAGGTGGTAAAGGATAACCCCTCGGCCTTAATCAAAAGTGAAATCATGGCAGAATGTGATGCCAATCCAATATTGAGCAGTAGAAAAACAAACTGGAGTTTGTGTTGTCTTTGTCAGAAGGACAAAAGAGGTGAGCACTTGACATCACCTCCAAGTCATCATGTCCTAGACCATGATGGGTACACAATGCTGGCAAGGAACATTCCCATGTTCAGTGAAATTAATGAAATGCCACTGATAATGGATCCAGCAAGGCTGGATGAAGGTGATGGCATAGAGGCCACTCTCAGGAAAAATGCAGCAAAATACCATGTGAACTGTCGCTTGTTGTTTAACAACACTAAACTGGACCGTGCAAGAAAGCGACAATCCAATGACCAGACCAGCAACACTGAGACTAGTCGTGCAAAACTGCGCTGAACCAGTCATGACAATGAAGTTTGCATTTTCTGTGAAAGTGGCACCTGCATCTGATCTCAGACAGGCTAGTACTAAGGGCCTTGACTTGAAATTGCGTGAATGTGCAGAGATACTTAGTGATGGCAAGCTCCTTGCTAAGTTGACTGGTGGGGATGTCATTGCACAGGAGTTTAAGTATCACCATGCCTGTCTTTGTGCCCTCTACAACAGAAAAAGGTCCTACCTGAGGAGCCTTGAGAAAGACCAAGGTAGCACTGAGTCAGAATCAGATGTGTATCCACTAGTTCTGTCAGAACTGATGACATACATTGTTGAAAACAACCTTTGTTCAGATGATCCAGTCACATTTCGGCTGGCAGATATTTGCCACCTCTACCAACAACGTCTGGAACAATTAGGTGTAGAGTCACCAAGTGTAAATTCCACGAGACTCAAAGACAAACTTCTGGCAGAAATTCCAGAACTTGAGGCTCATAAATCTGGCAGAGATGTATTACTTGCATTTCAAAAGGATGTGGGAAAAGCACTTGCTCAATCATCTGATCTTTCAGAGGCAGTTATCATTGCTAAAGCAGCAAATATTCTCAGAAAGTCTATACTTGATCATCAGTCACGGTTTGATGGCACATTTTCTGAGGCTTGTGTACGAAATTCTGTGCCTCCTCTCCTGCTCCAGTTTGTAGGGATGGTTGAGCATGGGGCTGACATCAAGTCACAGTTACGATTTGGAGCATCAAAGTCAGACCAGGCCATTGCACAGCTCATGCAGTTCAACTGCTACTCCCGATACAAAGAGGGAGCAACAACTCATAGACACTCCAAAGACAGAGAAACACCATTCCCAGTCTACATGGGACTCTCAGTCTATGCCAAAACCAGGAAGAGAAACCTGGTTGAAATGCTACATCAGTATGGCCTCAGTATCTCTTATGACAGAGTACTGGAGGTCTCTGCACAGTTAGGAGATGCCACAGTTAGCAAATATGTGGAGGAGGGTGTGGTCTGTCCCCAGTACTGCGAAAGGGTTGTTCACCACTGCAGTGATGGACAACATCGACCACAACCCATCTGCAACTACTGCCACTACCTCCTTCCATGGAACTAGCATCTCCATATTTCAGCACCCCACCAAGGAGAACACTGGACAGGAAAGACAGCAACTAAAGTTTGCACCTGAGAAAGTGAGGTCGGTGCCTGAAGCATGGCAAGTCCTCTGGACAACCAACTCGCCCTTAGCCAAGAGTTGCCAACAGCTTACCAAATGTGGATGCAAAGCAGGCTGTCGGGAAAGGTGCAAGTGCTACAAGCTGGGTCTTCCCTGCACAGCTCTGTGCACTTGCAAATGTGAAGTCTAGATAAATATTGCCCTCTCTTCAGTAGATAATCTAGCTTGAGCATCCAACGTGTCATGCTATGCCTACCTTCTTATCCTCGAATTTTTCAAAGGTGTAGGTTGAGAGACCTATACATAGATTGGTTGCGTTTTAGTCCGTATTTCTCTTCTTTTCTTTTTATGGTTACAGTCTTAGACACAATGTTGTATGTGACCATACCATTACTATTTCAGTTGAAAATAGCATATTAGTTAAACTGTCTGATCACATGAATATACCATTAAATAAAAACAGTTGGTCTCTATGTCTGCTAGCGCTGTGGATAGAAAAAAAACTTTTATGGCAACCATTTTGTACGCCATCTTGGTTACAATTCATTTAGTAAGGGTTTTCAATAAAATGTGTGGTATGGAACATTTTTATAACCTAAAGTCGAGGTTTAAAAAAAAAAAACTGGCATATTCCATCCAATAGATGCTCCCAAACCAGTGAATCTCAACATAGATGGCGGCCATTTTGAAAAATAGCCGCCATCTTGGATTTTCAGGTGGCCAGCGCCCTTTTCTAAGAGAGCGTAGTCTTAGGAATGTTTGTGCCAAATTTCATGCTTGTTTCACTATCTGAACGATTTTTACAGCAATCAGCCGCCTTGGACTGAGTCGCGTGTTCTTGTCTCACTGAAGACACCTTTGGGAAATGTCACAATAAACAGCTGATTTCTTAACGTGAACATTTCAGTAAAGGAAACACTGCTTTTGAAACTATACTGACATTAATGAATAGCTAATGTTTACTCTCTCTCTCTCTCTCTCTCTCTCTCTCTCTCTCTCTCTCTCTCTCTCTCTCTCTCTCGTGCCAGAATCGTCTTGGGAATGTAAAATCTAGATCGAGGAACAATACCCCGGAATAGTTTTAGTATGCCATATTCTATCTAATGGAGGTTCATTACCATTTCGATTGCCTTTCCAACAAACTCCCTTGAAGATCTTTGAGAATGAAAATGGAATTACATTGTGAAAGAGGAACGAGTAGCGAGGTTATTATGGAGTCAATGCTCAAAGGTTTTACGGAATATCGCAAATGACTGGAAAAATATGCTTACATGGAAAATGAGGCTTCATGAATAACCCTAAATATGAAGGTTTCTCTTGGCCACAATTATCATATCTAAAACAGCTTCATCAATTTAAAACTTTACACTAATTGCAGTGATTTTTTTTTTATTTCTGTGATACCTTTCACTGTAAGGCTGAGTCTTTTCGGACAACCAAATGAAATCTACGATCGGCCGAAACTTGTTGAAATATTCCACAATTCGAAACTTTGGTCCCTAAAAGAACATTTTTGTTCATTACCCCATTCATGCTCCAAACTGTTCCTTATATAGACGTGACTGAATTCCTCCTAATAAAATGTTAAATTCTCAGAGTATATGAGAAAATATCCGGTCGTTTTCTATTTGTTGTTCCTAGTCTAAGTGTCGAGGGACTTTCCCGAGGAATAACGACTGCGTGAAACACTAACTTGTATTCTCAGCAAACATTCACATAACAAGCCGGCAAAACATTGTCAGTTAAGCATTGACAATAATATAATGCATAAAGACCATCACTATATAACCTTTAATAAATGTATAAGTATGCCTTTAACCATTGTTAACAAAGCACGCATCTGTGAGACATGTACTGTACAGTCATTATATTGTTTCAATCAGACAAAACTTTTACTTTGAAGCGGTTTGCTATTGTCAAGTCTATTGCTTGGGAGGCACCTTCAAAAATAGGGGTTAACTTAAAATTCCTCTTCTGATATAATTTTTGGTTACACCTTATCACCAACCTCATATGGTTTATATTTCTTTGCTCATTTGTCATGATCCGTACTCATAACAACACTAGCGTCTATCAGACGTTTAAACAGCAAGCCAAACCAGATTTTACTGAATTCCACAGAATTCCTCAATGGATCAGGCACAGACTCTGTAGAATTCAGCACATCAAATGGGGATTGCACTCTGACACAATAGACGCCTTCAAAGGGTAATATTTTTTATTGAGAAACGATCCGCAGTATCAACTGTACAGGCAACTGATGGGATTGCCAAAACCCAGTTAGGATCTATACCTCCTATGGTAACCTTAAGTATATCTACAATCTTACGGTTAAATCTCTCCACAAGGCCGTCAGATTTAGGATGATAAACGAAAGTGTTAACCTTCTTTATACCTAAAAATCAGCAAAACGGCCTTGAAAAGGCATTGTTAAACTCGCCTCCCGAATTTGATTAGGAATACCATGACGACATATGAAGCCATCATAAAACCCTTCCACATTCCTGAGCTGTTGTACTTTCCAGTGGAAAAATCTTCACAAACCTTGTTTAAAGCATCATCTGCGACATACGTTTATTTCCCCTTATTATTATTATTTCATTAAAATTAGTCAACAAATCAATATCCACCTACGAAAATGCTTCTGAAGTACAGGATGCGTACCTAATTCCTCAGTTTTCATCACATAATCTTTATTCTTGCGGCAAACTCGCAATTTTTAAGGAAAATGTGAATATCGGTAGACATAATTTTGCTTTCTCATACTTAACAGCAGAACCTGGGTGAGCATCCATTTTGTATATATGTAACTATTTTTCCACGACGGGTATAAAATTCTTTGCTACTACAACTTGGCTAACACCAGTATTCGCGCTGCGCATAGTTTTCCTAGGAACATTTCTACATAAAATCTCATCGATAGTAGAGTGGTTTTCACAGTAGAGCTTTTTATAAGCAATTGTATCATTACTTCTTGCAGGGTAACTCTAATATTCCCAATTTATCATCTTGCCTGTGTTCCCTAACGAGAACATTGACTCCACCCGGGGTCATTTACTGAATCCCAACCTGAGGGTTCTAATGATCCACTTTTCCCTCTGGCAACATCCGGAGACTGTAATGCCAATATTTCATCATCAAAACATAATGAATCAGCTATACGAGACGTCAATGGATTCCTGGATAATGCATCGGCAATAATATTAGCCTTACATAGTGTTCACTAAACTCTTGAATAATCTTATGCCACCTATTCCGTTTAGGATGAACTGAAAACCTTGAGAGACATTAAGTAAACGTTTGCGGTCTGTCAACACACTGCCTTCATAACTGTATATTATGAATCTAAAATCACATAAGGCATTCAAAATAGCTAAAGCTTCCTTATCAGTCACAGCATAGTGGCACTCAGATTGTTTAAGTTTCTAGGAATAGAAAGCTATCGCGTGAAACTTATTGTTTTTCCACTGTAATAACACTCCACCCACATCATAATTTGATGCAACTGTAGCAATGAAAAATGAGTTTGAGTAATCCAGGAAGATCAAAACTAGTGAAGGACAACAGTTTCATTTTTCAAATTTCAGAGGCCGACTGTTATACAACATTCCATTTATATCCTACACCTCTCCTGGTTATATCTGTCAGAGAACAAGCTATTACCGAATAATTATAAACCAGCCTTCGATAGTAACCAGTCATGCCTAAGAACTGTTGAACACCTTTTACCGTGGTTGGCTCTAGATAGTTTATATGGCACAACTCTCATCATGCACAACCTTTAACCCATCTTTGGAAACTTTATAGCCCGAGGAAATGAATTCATCTTTAAAGAATTCACACTTTGACAGTTTTCCTTTTAAATTAAACTGTTTTAACCTTTGGAGAGTCAATTCCAAATTCCTAAGATGACCTTCCTATGTGTATGAAAACACGACTAGATTATCCCTGTAGGCATGAAGTATATCGCCCTGTATGTCACCAAAGCGGAATTAATTATACCAGTAAAATCTTTAGGTACAAAATTCAGCTCACAGGCCATCGTTAAGAAGTCAAAGTCCCTCTCAAGGAACTAAATTCCGTATAGTTGGTGCTGTTCTCCGCTAAAGGAATGTGATAAAAACCTCTTAACAGACCTAATGAGGTAAAATAAGCACCGATATCATTTCGCTTGCGAAAATTGACCCAAACTCTCCAAGTGCGATCGTTCTTAGGAATTACAGTCAACAGGAAATTATATCGGCTAACCGATTTCTTAATGGCAGCTTCCTCAAGCATCTTGTCTACTTCCATAGAGATCTTGTTTTGAAATTTCGTGGGGAGCTTATAAGGTAGAACATAAAT
>NC_089787.1:12717808-12730308 GCF_040412425.1 Macrobrachium rosenbergii
CTTGACAAGAAGAAATCTATAACACTGTTTCGAAGCAGCTCCTGTGTCTGAAGAGCCTTGAAGCATGGTGCCTTATGATGCGAAAATGTGACTTCTTCAACAGATAACACATTTTCAGGATCTTTGAGGACAGGAAATACTCCACCAGTAAGTAAAGTTTCTCTGAAGTATTCGCCATTCCATGACTGTCCTTTTTCTTTGATGATCCACATTAACCGTTTGGCTGTGAAACGGAGAAAAATCCCCAAACATTCAGGAAATTTCACAACTTGGTGATAGTGCACGTCATCGCTGATATCATCCAACTTTGCAGCCCAAATGATGTCATTTTTATGATTTGGCTTCCTGACTGTGTAAATGAAGAATTCATCTGATGTGGCAACATGGAGAAAGTCAGCTTCATACCAGTCTTTAAGAACTGAACCACAAAACCATGTACAGTGTTCTCTCTGTTGCTGAGTGATGTTGGGCTTGCTGACAACATGAAATGGCTTGATACCAGATTTTTTCAGCTCACGATATACAGCACTATAACTTCTCTTCTTTCCCCTTTTTGCTTCCAGTTCAAGTGCCAGTTTACATAAAGACTTTCTTGGTCTACCCACTGCCTCAGCTATGATGTCTTTTGACTCCTGAGAAAGGACTTCAGGCCTTCCAAGATTCTCACTCTTTTAGCAATGACAGTCATATGGATTTTTGTTCCCGTTTCTTTTAACAAAGGATTCATCTCTTTTAATGTATTTAGCTATCCAGGAACGTGAAATAAAGGATGACCCAGCATCCCAGGCCTCTCTGAAGGCTATAGCCCGGATTCAGTCAGTCCATCTGATTTCCTCCGAGTCGTTAGCCATGGCTGTATCTAACTCCGTCACTCAGTCTGAAAATACAAGAAATGTAAAATGGAAAATAGTTTTAATAGAAACTTAAAATGATGTACTTGGAGATAGGCTATAGCAGAAGATTTCATAACTTTTAATTTGTTCTGTGGGAGGAGGGCTCTAATTTCAAACACCCAATAATATATATATATATATATATATATATATATATATATATATATATATATATATATATATATATATATATTATATATATATATATATATATATATATATATATATATATATATATATATATATATATATTTATATATATATATATATATATATATATATATATATATATATATATATATATATATATATATATATATATATATATATATATATTTATAAACATATATATATAAATATTTATATATGTTCATATATATATAGTAGGCTTTATATCACTTAATAGCATGTAATAATAAATTCAGCTTAGGTAGCTTGAATCCTAAATATGTGAAGCCCCTTTCAGTTTCCCTAAAAGTATGGCATCCGCTCCTTAAGAAACTGAGCTCCAAAGGAGAAGGAACGCCAGGAAGGAAAAGAATCTGCGGTCAAAAAACAGGGACGCGTTTTTGCCCCAGAATCGAAGATCCCGTGGAATGCCCGAGAAAGGAGGATGCGGGATGCGCGTTGCCCAAGAGTAATACAGACTCTCTGGGAAATACTAGACACGAATAGACTTCCAGTATAGCTTAACAAGTATGTCACGGAAAAGTTTTCTTTCAGTTTATATTATAGCAGTTTTTGTGTTACCAACATTTTTCAGCCTCTCTTCATTTTTTTTATTATTTATATCCATGATTTCCCACCTTTGTTTTACTATTCTAACATTCACGTAACTCATTTTTTTGTTTTTGTTTTTACGTATATCATTCATCCTTAGGAAGTCTGCTTAATAATAATAATAATAATAATAATAATAATAATAATAATAATAATAATAATGAGTAAAAAGCCACAGTAATGTTATGAGAGACTGCATTTTTTCAAAATACAAAAAGAATAAACCAGGGGAGCTTTCGACCGTTTGCAGAACAGTCCTCATCAATAACTGAATAAAAATAACTGTTTATCTTAAAAGGACAATATATATATATATATATATATATATATATATATATATATATATATATATATATATATATATATATATATATATATATATATATATATATATATATATATATATATTCGTGACAGTCCAGGAAACCATCAGACAATCTTTGTGTGAACATAGCAGTCGTGTAATGGCTGTTTCCCGGTACCTGAATAAGCCATCCGTTACGTTTTTAACGGTTGTCTCTTGATCGTAATAATGCTCATTACTAGTGACTTGGCGATTCCGTGGGTGGTGATCGACTTTCAGCATTGGTGCCTGTTTATTGCTGTTTCTGCGACAACTACCACTTCGACAAGCTGTGCGGAGAGAGATGAGGGAGACACAGTATCAGGGGCCTCGAGAAACAGCTTGCAATTTAAATTTATGGAATGACAAACGAGCCTGTGTATGTCTGTCCTCCTGCGTAAAGGCTTTATTGCCATCTAATGTGTTGCAAATATTTATCAAAGCCCCATCCACTACTCTTCTATGGCCTACTTGACTACTTCTATACATATAGCTTTAGCTCCCTCCCAATCCATGACGTGATTATTCTCCCAACACTATTTTGCAATAGGGCTGTTTTGAGCGAAGTCCCTGACCGCTTTTTTATGTTCTTGCAACCTAATGTCCTTCCCCCTACCTGTCTCCCCCAAATAAAATAAATTACAGAGAGAATATAGTCCTATGTCTCTCTTGTTACTATCACTACCAATTCTGTGGCTATTATTCTTATTGAATTTGGATTTGGTTGAATTTTCATATGTGAAAGCCACTTTAACATTACCTGTACTATTGATAAACTGGGCTGTTGATTCTAATTTCTTATGATATGGAAGCGTTACGTATCTCTTGTTGTGACCAGTCTGCTTGATTGAAGGGTTGTAAAACTTTCCCTTAGCCTTAGACAAAGCATCTTCAATAAAGTGGGCAGGGTAACTAAACTTACTAAAAGTGTTTCGAATATGGGCAATCTCATAATCATCTAAATAATTTGGGTCACAAACTTTAAGAGCCCTGACAGCCATGTTAAACAATGATATTTTTCCTTTATCTGAATGCTATGATAGGAATAAAATTGAAGATATAATTCTGCATTAGCCGGCTTTCGGTAAATCGAGAATTCAAACTTCTTTGTGTTTGGATTGTGACGCACTACGACATCCAAAAAAGGTAATTTGCGCTCTGATTCCTTTTCATATGTGAACTTGATTTGTTGTGTCTGAATGTTAACAAATTCTACTCGTTCATTGAATAAATCGTCATCATGAATGAAAAGAATGACGTCATTGGCTTCTCTCTTGATATCATCTATGGTGTTTTTGGTGAGTCACTCAAACTTCATCTGGTCGGACAGGATCTTGTCTAGCTTTCAGTGGTAATCATCAGTTTTGATCAAAACGAAGGCTGCTGTGTTGTCTGTCCGGCGTACGGTGATATGATATCCTCTCTTTGCTGGAGCTCTTTTGCAGCATCTCTCATCTCACAGGAGAGGATACTGCTGGTGTATGTAACATACTCCGTGAGGGCTTCAGCAAGCAAGAGAGACTGCAGGGAGTCAGTAGGGCAGACGAGGTTACTGTTTTCATACTGCTGTATGAAATCCAGTAACAGTTTAATTTCAAGTCTCATCCCTAAAGGCTTAGGATTGGAGATGACATGGTCATGACAAGTAGCACAAGACAAGCAGTTGTTTCCACAGCTAGCAACACCATCTGCAGTTATAAAAATGCAAGCTGTTATGTACGGAAATTATGACGATGTCAGCGAATCGAGGGTTGCACATATGGTGCCAAGATGACTCGTTTCTGGTGCGAGCTGCATACATTAACACTTCACGCTTGGGTTAACTGGGTTAGGACTTTGTGAGAAATTGCACTTCAGAAAAGAAAAAGAAATTTAGTCAAAGATTTAAGTTGCATGAATGTTCGAAAGAACTTCAAACCAGTACGTTACCTTATAACAGAGCGATGGAACGCATCGTCGAAATGCACCAGGGATGGGGGGATGAGTTTAATGGGTCATGCTTGGAATTTACTGGGGGTGGCCACAAAGGTTGGCATGTGGGTTTGCTCTGTAAGGAGCATGCAAGGGGGATGTGTGTTAGATCTGGTGTCAGGCGGGTTCTGAGACTGAAGCGGCTGGCTGGGCCTTTTTTATAACCTCGCCAGCTTATTTTCCTGCTCTTTCCAGGGGGCGTTAGGAGTGCTAGTGTCTGCCCTCGGGGTTCAAGAGGGCAGCCACCCACATGGGTCATTTTCTGTTTTCTGTGATCTGGCATTCCCTTGTTCACCAGTTTCTATGGGGGACTCAACTCTCCTGGTGGGTTTGGGCAGGCTTTTGTCTCCATTAGCCTTTTTATCTGAAAGAAGGTTTTTCAAGCAGTCACCAGTTGTTAGGAAAGGTCAAAAGATGTACCAAAAATGGGAGCATGGAGAGAAAGTTATTTAGGGGCTGAGTCTCTCAAGCCCTTCTTCAATTAGCTATCAGCATGAAAAATACTTCTTCGTTTTTCTTCATTTTCACGTGCTTTTTCCCATTTTAATATGGGGTAAGCACGGTGCCTTCTTTTTGAAGGACTTTGATTTGGCATTGGGGTAGGCCATAGCCTCGATAGGCTGCCCTGCATTTCATTTATAAACCAGTTTGGGAGCTGGGTTTGCTTATAAAGTGGTTTCCCACGTAACAATGCATATATATAATATATATATATACATATATATATATATATATATATTATATATATATATGTATATATATATATATATATATTAATATGTATGTATATGTAATATATAACCTGTATATATGTATTATATGTGTATATAATATATATATATATATATATATATATATATATATATATATATATATATATATATATATATATATATATATATATATATATATATATATATATATATATATATATATAATATACTTGATATATATATATATATATATATATATATGTGTATATATATATATATATATATATATATATATATATATATATATATATATATAATAGACTTGATATGCCATTTGCAAGGAACCTTAATAAGGGTTTCTGAGTGCAGAGTAATTCAGATAGATTTTAGTGCTGCATTCGGTTTAGTAAATACACAAGGCACTTATTTCTAAGCTTCAGAATTTTAGAGTGGGTGGATATGTTTTAGGATTACTTCAAGATTTCCTTACAGGTAGGAAGCAGCGAGTTGCTGTGGACGGGATCTTTAGTTAACCGAGACCTATTGTGTCTGGAGATCCACAGGGTAGTGTTCTTGGTCCACTGTTATTTTTAGCATATACAAGTAACATGGTTGTTGGCATGGAAAACAAAATTGTTCAGTATGCCGATGATGCAACACTTGTGGGTGTAGTAAAATCTCCACTTTTGAGAAATGAAGCTTCCCACGGCCTCAGTCAGGACATGGATCGGTTCAGGCAATGGTGTAGTCGGTGGGGTATGAGGCTAAACTTCCAGTAAAACGAAAACACTACTGATTAGCAGATCTCATACTGATTTCCCACCCCATCCTCCCCTTCAGTTGGATGGAACTTTGCTGAACGAGTCTGATGCTTTAACTATTCTAGGTGTAACCCTTGACTCACATCCAACTTTTGAGGAACATCTAATGAAATTTTCAGCAAATGCCGCACGAAAGTTAGGTATTGTTCGTAAGGCCTCATATGTTTATGGGTGATAAAATCAGTACAACCTCTCTTAAGTCATTTGTACTCCCTTTACTAGATTACTGCTCTCCTGTGTGGACGTCTGCTTCTGCCAGGGATTTATCTCTTTTAGATAGAGTGGTTCGTCGTGGTAGTTTCTGTTTCCTAATAGTAGTAGTTATGACTTGGACTGTCGATGGATGGTCTCCTGCTCGTCACTTTTTCATAATTTGTATTCAACAGAAATCTTTCACATTCACAATTGGTCCCTGATCCCCTTTTCCTGCCGAGAGCAACCAGATTCGCTGAACAGCAACACCAATATGCAGTAAATGTGCCTCGCAGTTGAACTCCTTAGTTCCAGAGGTTCTTCACTCCTCACACTATTGGACTGTGGAACAGCCTTCCAGAGGATGTCGTGTGATTAGAACTTCAAAAGTTCAAGCGAAAGTGCAATGCATTACTACCCTAATACTATTCTCCTTGCATTTTAATACATTTTTATATATTCATAAATTTATTAATTTTTCTTTTTTAATAAGTGAGTAGGATCTATTCTTTCTGTATTTCATTTTATCTCCTCTTACTTCTTCCTAATGATCACCATATTCTTTGGAAGCTTGAATTTCAAGTCAATGGTCCCTTTGGGCTTGTTCCATATGAATAGGTTTCATCTTCTGAAAATAATAATAATAATGATAATATATATATATATATATATATATATATATATATATATATATATATATATATATATATATATATATATATATATATATATATATATATATATATGCATGTATGTATGACTGAATCATGAAGATATGGAACGTGATGAATTTATGAATAAAGGCAATAGCCACGAAGGGAATACTGAAACACGGAATGGTTGCTAGGCCTTTCTTTGTAGACTGATAGAAATATAAGTGACAGATGGGGATTATTGGACCTACCAAAACAATGGTAAATATTTGAAAGGTTTTACAAAAGATTAGGCCCAACTACTTGGAAGCACAGAAGGTGTCAATCAAAAGATAATACAGGGAAAGAGACTGACCACCAAAATTGACCATGGAAACAATAAGCTGATTACATATGTTTATAAAAGTACATCAACTCAATATATTCTCCTTCTGATAAACAATAACAATTTTCGCAAAATGAACATTTAAGAAAAAATATATTAAACATATGAATACATAGAAAATATATTAAGTAAGGTAACTAATTTGTAATTAAGTCAGTGATTCTTGAACATTTTACTAATATAGGGGTCCAAATAATACATGCCAGGGCCAAGGTTAAAATTACAGTTTGGGAGTAAGCTGTATAATAGCAGATTCTAAAAGATTATGTGAGGAGAAATCTTTTGATCTGTCAGTCACTGAACTCTCAGTCCAGTTTATCCTGTGAAAGCTTTCACTTAAATGAATGAATTGCGTGTTTGCCCAGTTTTGACAGAATACCTATGCTTTTTAATTCGTACTTCTAAATCCTTACTGGATTGACCAAAATAAAAAGAAGAGCAGTCCAAGCATGGAATTTTATATATTGTGTTGTTGCTCTCCTTAGGGCTATTTTTTATTAACATTCGTTTTAGTGTGTTATTCTAGGAAAAAAACCAGGTTGACATTGAAAGATTTTAACATTGATTTTATGGTTTCAAAACCAATAAAATAAGGCAAGCTCAGAATGTTCTTAGGGGATTTCTTTCTACATGTTACTTTCTCTATAAAACTTTTTGTGGGCTTTATTACAGCAAATATCTAGTATATGTGAAGGGTAACTTAAATCTGTCCTTATTTTTCTTATGTATTCATCTCTTTATCCAAATACTGGGGACTTACAATGCACAGTGCTTGTAAAAGCATAGAAGAAAAAGTGGATATTTTGATATTAAGGTGGTGGCCTGAATAAAAATGGACATAAGTTAAGTTGTTGGTTGGTTTCCTATAATTACTGAATTTACATTGAAATGGTTCTCTATGTATTAAAGCATCTAAGAAAGGGGGGCAATTGCCTTTTTCTAATTCTAAAGTAAACTTAACTGGATGGTACCAGGTACCACCCATCAAATAATACGGAGGGGAATTATAAATCATAAGCGGTCAGAGGCGTCACGGAAGTTGGTTTTCGCTGGTCGGTGGATCAAGCCCGCCTATCACTGTCGTTTATAATTCCTCTTCGGTATTACTTCCGAGGAAGAGCGAATTGGATATCAAACAACATTTGTAGCTTAATGTTTGTATATATACTGTATGTATGTATGTATATATATATATATATATATATATATATATATATATATATATATATATATATATATATATATATATATATATATATATATATATAAATATCCAAAACATCAGCTCATCCATATTACGACGCTCGAGTGCTGGATCGTAGGATCATATGGACAAGATTTTTCTTTTCCTTTGTGAGGCAACTTCAATGAATAATTTGTTACTGTGATTTTTCTTTATTCTCTTATCCTTCGTGAAAATGATTTTTGATTTCTGAATAAGGAAATGTTCAGCAATTTAAAATAGTACTTATATCCGCAAATAACACCCCCCCCCTTTTTTTTTACAAGATACCGTATTCTGTTAGGTAGGTGATATAAAGAGAATTGATAAGTAACTCGGGGCCTCCACTCGTTGAGATGGGGATTCCTTTTAACGACTGCCAAGATTCTTTGATTTTCCTTGAATTTCCTTGCCAAGCTTTTTATTTGTCTTGTTTGCTTCCTTGATTAACTCCAGCCATTCATTTTAGGAAAAATTATATTTATATATATATATATATATATATATATATATATATATATATATATATATATATATATGTATATATATATATGTATATATATGTATATGTATATATATATATATATATATATATATATAATATATATGTGTAATATATATACATACATACATATACATATATATATATAGATAGATAGATGTAAATAGATAGAAAGATAAAATATGATTTTAATGCTGTAATTGCCATTCCTTTGTGGAGACATTTCCCAGGAGTAACAACTAACCGAACAATTTGTATCTGACTCCCTCTTAATCCTTGTGCAAATAAAACGACAGATAAAAAAAATGTTCTCCAGGGAAACAATTAGAAGTGCCCTAATTTCAAAGAGGGGAAAAGGCCCACCCAGCAGCCTGGGGCAACATCGTTATGTGTAATGAGTCAATTTTCTCTTATCACAAAAATTAAGAGTCAGAGGAAGGACAAACAGAGCTAATCAGTCACCTGTCCTTTTTAATCACGTCTCCCTCATCGCTTCAAGTCAATGAAAGCTCATTATCTCACTTTAAAAAATGAGATTGCCTCATCAGCTCAAATAAAGTAAGATGAAATGTTTGATCTTGCTTTTTACAGCGAATCCATTTTGTTCCTGCAGGTCCTTCATAACAGTGCTTCTCCTCTCGTTCCGTGATTGAGTGAAGAAGACACTTCTTGCTTTTTCTTGCTACGTTTCTGAGGGATAAAGGGAAGACAGTACCATCATTTCCCTTACACAAATGGGGACCCATCTAACTTTTATAGTTATATCTACTTCCACCCTACTCTTCACCTGGATCTTCATTAAACTATGAAAAGAAGTAATTCTTTCGGAAGATTCTTTAAAGGGGAAATACGTTCATGTCCAAAAGTATACATTCACCACTTGTATGACAATCTGACAATCGCAGTTTATATCATATGGTTTCAGTGTGTGCCTGTTCTCTCTCTCATGGGATGTGAGATGAACGAAGATGTACGCAGGAAGATTCAAATGATTAGTAGATGAAGGATAAAAAAGGGAATTTTTTTTGCAGAGAGAGAGAGAGAGAGAGAAGAGTATACTTAGATACAAGAAGATAAATTAAAAAGGTGCATATTTAGCATATACCGAGTGCAATTCTACAAAATTTTAAATTAAAAAGGTGCATATTTAGCATATACCGAGTGCAATTCTACAAAATTTTAAATTAAAAAGGTGCATATTTAGCATATACCGAGTGCAATTCTACAATTAAAAGGTGCATATTTAGCATATACCGAGTAATTCATTTTAAATTAAAAGGTGCATATTTAGTATACCGAGTGCAATTCTAGAATTTAGCATATACCAGGCAATTCTACAAAATTTTAAATTAAAAGGCATTGTAGTGCAATTCTACAAATAATAAGTAATCATTACGTTTGAAGAACTCCAGGCTACACTTGTAGTATAATATAGTACACAGACTCCCATTCACTCGACACAGGGCCCAAGTTGTGACCGCATGCTGCGAGAGAGGAAGAAGAAACTTCGATTTACTGTCATTTCTGCCCACAGTTTCTTTTACATTACATATGTTTGAATGTGCTTAGTAGATGGAAAGGGATCCTCAGGTATCCCCACACCTACATAAGTAAGAGTTACGAGACAAATGTAAAGCAACACTTGAATAAATTATACTCATCGAAAAAGAGAATATTAGGAAAAACTAAGAATTTAAATACAACAATTAATTACACCAATGCAGAAATATGCAGAAATGGTTCATGAAACCGGCATGAAAGATAGCCTTTCCACAAAATAATAATAATCAATCAATCAATCATTTCCTGTGGCACCCACGGGGATGCATAGGGCCTCGATGAACTCACACCACCACATTCTGTCCTGGGCTAACTCCTCAAGATCTCCCCAACACTCGTCTCCTGCTTCCCACCTCATTGTCCTTAACCACGTCTCCTTTGGCCTACCTCTGCCTCTTCTACCAAGGCAACCCACCCTGGTGTATCTCGTAATATTCCCTGCCTAGCCACTTCCAGCGTGAGAATCTAACACACACATCGACCGGCTGCACCCCCGTTAGTTCTCTAATTCTGTTATTTGATATCCTATCCCTCCAATTAATTCCTAATATTCTTCTGAGCAGCTTATTTGCAAATGCTAAGAATTTATTATCCGAAGTTATTGTACTGTACCATGACTCATGCCCATAAATCAAAATACTCCTAACCATTACCTTATAAATTTTGATTTTTGTATGCACAGAAAAATTGCTATTATTCCAAATATTTTTAAGCATTCCCATTGCCTGGTGTGCTTTTTTTAATCTTTCCATAAATTCTGTGCTCAGAGAACCATCCTTATCTAAATAAGTACCTAAATGTTTAAACTTATCCGGTTGTTTTATAACCAAATCTTCAATTAGACAATCCTGTGCATTTTCAATATTCATATTCATGATTTCAGTTTTTCCACTATTAATAGCCAAACCAACCTTTCGACCTTCACTCACTAGACAATCCAACACACTCTGCATCTTTTCTGGTGCATTGCAGGTCAAAACCATATCATCAGCATAATCCAATACTTGCCGTAAGTGTAACTCTGGGACATAGTCGGATCCTGGAGGAGGTTACCGAGGTCAGAATCGACTCCCATCAGGGAACAGGCTTTCTTACTGGTTGTAGGGTCTCCAGTCCAGAACATCCTAATATCAGATCAGATCTCATTCCAAAATTTGTAAAACTCACATTGAAAGAAATGATTTCAGCATAATAGGCCAACAGCAAATCCTCATGAATTGCTTATACTTGAGTCACTGTTTATCAGACAACTAGTCCCCCAGTTAAATACCCAGACCTCCTCTGCTCAGCTTTACCTGAGTCAACTCTGTCTATAAGCATTCTGTCTTTTGCTTTCTCCACCTAATATTGGTTAGCAGTCTTTGGTTCTGTTGTGTTTTTTAGCTTTATTTTATTTGGTGAATTTTATTTTCTTATGATTTTTAAAGTTTTTACAGTAGCTTTTTGAGTAATTTATTCATTATTCAACAGATCCCTGATGATGTAATAAAGAAATTATTACGAAACGTTGGAAATAAAGAAATATGTTGGAGTTAACAGATTTCCCTGGTCCACCCCTCACACTGATGTGTGTGTATATATATATATATATATATATATATATATATATATATATATATATATATATATATATATATATATATATATATATATATATATATATATATATATATATATATATGCCCTCTTGGAGTGTTTACACACACACACATATATATAGATGTGTATGTGTGTGTTTTACACCCTCTAAGAGGGCGTATTATATTCCAACTTACCTCGAAGAGGTCACAAAAAACATTGGTAGCGTTGGCCAGCTTCTCCAACCCAAGCGAGCGAAGAACTTTCTCTCTCTCTCTCTCTCTCTCTCTCTCTCTCTCTCTCTCTCTCTCTCTCTCTCTCTCTCCAAACTAGGCGTCATATTCTTCCTCTCTCTTTCCCCTCTCTCTCTCATCCCTAACTAAAGTATCTGAATCAAAACCTGGATCCCCAAAAATAGAATTTATTCAGAAAATGTAACATGGCGCTGGGAATTAAAAGAAACGGGTCTTAAACCCAAGCTTCGAAAAATGGAAATTGAAATAAAAAATAGATAATGGGAAATCAAAGAGAACATGGGAATCACATAGAAAACTAAAGTCAACATTCTTTTTCCCCATCACCATTAATTAAGTCATATCTATCCAAGTCTGTGACACATAATTCTTATAGTCTTAAGTCACTGTTCCGACAGTACAACCACTTTCCCCATCAGCCATTTTAAATGCTCATTTAACGGGGAGCATAACGTCCCCAAACAATCAGTTAAGTATATCTTGGTTTAACCAGACCACTGAGCTGGTTAACAGCTCTCCTAGGGGTGGCCCGAAGGATTAGATTTATTTTACGTGGCTAAGAACCAACTGGTTACCTAGCAACGGGACCTACAGCTTATTGTGGAATCCGAACCACATTATGACGAGAAATGA
>NC_089787.1:12735308-12745308 GCF_040412425.1 Macrobrachium rosenbergii
CGCTGATACCGTTTCTGAGCGAGATGAGACCTTCCTTCTGACAAGAGACCCTTCTTGCAGGGTTATTAAAATGATTAGTGTTCCAAGGGGAAAGAAATCTGATCTGGAGCGTTTGTCACCTAATTCTTATATACTTGGCCTTTATTATATGCGCAACAAGAAATTCTGTAAACTAAACCTCGTTGGACAACAATTTTTATTCTATATTCTGTAGTCATATTTTCATCATCTATTACATCACTTATCTCTATGTATGGATTTACGAATAGCATGGATCAAGAGCTCTTTATACATAAGCACTGTCTAGATAGGAAAGCTTGCCAATTTTGAATATATTAACTAACTGAAACTTTACACTTTGCTGGTATTTTAATCAAAAGCAGATTAAAACAAAATAGGAATTGTGAATGAAAAGAATGGAGAAAGAGAGTAAGAGGCAGTTTCCATCTCGTGAAAAAAGAGTGGAACCCGATTAAGTTCTTTATTTGATTTTGGATGGAAGGATGTTACCTGATCTCTTCAGACGAGAGTTCACTGGACTCTCATTCTTAAGGGGGAAATCCAGAGTTCCCGTAAACATCTCATCTTTATGTATTTTGTCCTGTAAGTTAAGAACTATTTAAAAGCAGTTAGAGTGCCCTAATTGCTAGTGAGGTCTTTTCTTTCCAAGAGTAGAAGTCGAAGACAGGCGATTTTATGAGATTTGATGACATGCAACTTTAGATTTGAAATAAGATGCCCTTATTCTCGCCTTTCCAGAACTACGGATTTTTTTAAACATAACTGCACAAGTTTTCATGTCTTTGTCTTGTTTTTTTTTTTCTAAATGAGAGAGACAAACAATCTCCCATATAGATCCGAACTGTATTTTTTCTGTATTTTTTTAAAGGAAATATTTAACTAAAATGATTTTTAAAATTACCAATTATCATTTTAGGAAAGAACTGAAAAGCCCCCTCCCCGCCCCAGAAGTGATTGAGAATATATTTCAGCTATAATGTAATATTCTATTGCAAAATATCAGTTCCCTTTTATTATATATATATTGGATTAATCAAAACTTTACGACATTTGCATATTTGTAGTTGTGAAGGGTATTCTTCTGTATTTCTACCATAGTTCTGACGTCACCATTTAGATAAAATGTTTGTACTTTCAACTCTTATATATACATAACAAACGCAGATATATTTTTGAGAAATTGGGAGGTTCTTCTCGTGCAAATTACACGATTTATTACCACCAATTTTGAACAAACGTTTGTTTATTAAGACAATATTTTAGCGTTTTTACTGAATCTCCAAGTACACAAAGACTTCATGTTCATTTGTATGTAAGTCTCGTAAAAGCATTTTCTTTTATTGTTTGAGGAGAAGCTGGAAACAATTGAAAAAGACTTTTTCATAAACGTTTATCACAGTCAATAAAATTCATCATAAGAAAAAAAAGTAGGAGACTATTTGATTATTTCTGATCTAAAAATTAGGCTTTAGGCTTACCAACATTCATACGACAATTAAGTATGAAGACATTTATTCACACAAAATGACCGCAGTACACGACATTAATTTGACCACAGTAAAGCTTCATAATCCTTTTACATACACGTAAATGTCGTGAACTTTCATATTTCATCTGTGATGTGAGAATTGCGCCATCGTTCTGTCACACATACTGAAAGATAGGTAGTAACATGAGGAATATCTCACAATTAATGAGACTTTGTTAAATGTGAAAATTCTGAGGCATGTCGTGTGCAGGGGAAAACGTTTCCTGGTGCATCAATTAAAAGCTTTTATTCTGTCATTCAGTCTGCTTTTTGTTAGATTAAACTGACCTTGCGCTCATACACACCACTACTCTTGGTTAGTTTCAACTTTCAAGATGAAAAGTCATCTCGAAAAGTGGAAAGAACGGCTTAATATAAGCAGCAGGAAATGAGAAGGACAGACGAGAACCTCCTGGCTTTCACCTTGCGGGAGTCAGTGAACTGACATGGAAAAGAAATGAGGGACTGGGAAGTTCCTGGCAAGTGTTCAGTTTTTTAGGAAAGGGTCGTAGAGTTGCAGTTACGATTAAACACGCACACACATTTTATATATATATATATATATATATATATATATATATATATATATATATATATATATATATATATATATATATATATATATATATATATATATATATATATATATATATATATATATATATATCGCCATCGCTTCCCCACATGACAACTCACACTATGTTGGCTTGTCTGTCCATATTATTTCTCAACGCACATTAGAAATGCCAGTTCCTAAAGTTTGATACCTCCCGCGAATTTCACAAGGCCATAAGTACCGCACGGTGCGGTATGTTGATCCATTTCCCCTTTTTGAAAAACATCGCACAGTACATTAACTCAAGTGCTTTATCGCCCATTAGAACCGTGCTCATTAACAGATATAAACCGTACCGTTCCTTTTCCTGTTCCGTCCCGCAACCTTACTTGTATTGCACCTTTCAGGACAAACGGCTCTGAATCCCAAGAAGGCAGTAGGTTTGGGGGGCGGGGTGGAAAAAAAGCAGAAAATACCGTCCAGACACTTTCTGTGCTCAAAAGCTGGAACCCGCACTCCCCGTGGGAGGCTCGCGTCTTGCTGATTCAGACGACGCGTTAAGCCCTGTTTATTTCCTGAAAATATTTTCTATCTTTGTTTATACTTGATAACAGATGAAGATAGAAGCATTCTGTGATTAAAAGATCCGATTATCTTCCTTTCGGGATGAATTCAAGTAGGCATACAGAGCAAACCTATTCCATTTATCTTTTATTGACCACATGATTGCTTCAATAGGCTAACAAGAAAGTGTATGTAAGAGAGAGAGAGAGTAAGAGATTAAGAGAGTAGCCCTTTCTATTCTGACTCATAACTGTCACAAATAATTCTTACGAATATTTATATTTCATTTTATACAGTAAGCCACACACAAAACAGAAAATGCTAGATTTCAAATATGAATGAACGCACATAAACACACACACACACGCACACACACACACACACTTCGTCCATGGCTGAGAGAATACCTTTAGAGGAAGGCAAGAAGAGGAAGCGTAATGCCGTCCAGAATGGATGCAGGCGTTCATTACTTCTCTTCCTGACTCTATTTATGAAGTGAGTCTGTTCACAGAAGACACAGCTGAATAAACACTGCTTTCTCGCTTTCATTCTTCGCTTTTCTTTCAACTTCAAGAAACTTTTATTCTGTTTTATATACAGTTCATCTTTACTGCAATGAGAGTTAGGTAGTCAAGAAATATTTTTATGAACGGCAGATTATGTTTCTGGGATTAAAAGGATAAGATATATATGAAAGTAAGGCAAGTATATTAAAATCAGGGACACTATTAAGTCTCCCCTGTGGAATCTCCTGCTTAAATCATGATTTATTCTTGGAGACTCATCAGAGGGCGGCTCTTCCAATAAGCTTCCAGGAGACATTGACGGTCTGGAAGAAGTTCCTCAACAGATCCGAAGATCCAAAGAGAGACTCAGGCCCAGAGGCCCTTTGTCCCGCCACTGAGAAACTTTATTAGATTTATGGAGACGCGGGATCTATGTCAAAGAGAATCGTTTTGCCTTCTTACAGAGGTTCAGAATTATTTGAGTTTCCACTCAAAGGCGCTTTATTAACCTAGTTCAAGTCATAACGTCTTCTAGTTATTGACTTCGTTGTTGTTTTCTATAATTAGTCATTCATTGTTGTTAGTAAATAATTATCTAGTAATGAATAATCAATCAATGTATGCGCATTAGCATTTCACCTCCAGTTATTGTAGAATATCTTGAATTATTGCAGAATAACAATAATTCGCAATGAGAATAAACATTTTGCAGTTATGCGTCTTACTGCTTATTCATTCTTATGGTTCGTGACTTCTGTTATCAAAATGAATATCTTATGCGCTCATCTGGTAGCTGCAATTGGCTGCCGTTCCATTTGCTTCTTTCACCTTCGGAGCTTGAGTCATTCAACTGTTTTGTGCTTTTGATGCGAGATACTTGATCTTCTTTAGGTTTCTTTTTGTAGGCGTTAATATGAAAAACGGAGGTTGGTCATCTCTCTAGCTTTTCTATAATCTGCCAACGGGCTTTTATTTGATTGGAAGCTTTTGGCGATAAGGCCGTGGTGTGTTTTCATTCCTGTTCTAGCACACGAAGTAGTAGGGTGTGCAGATTTCTGAAATAGAATTCGAATAATTATATCCTCCTTTGGGCAAGTAGGAGCAAGGCCTATGGAAATGTTAAAGCCAGTCTATGTTAAAGTGAGCACTTGAAAATAGGTTGGCATAGGTAGCAGAAATCGGTATCAATAGTTATTCAATTATTTTATGGAACAGAATTATGTTTGTGTATAGGTAGCAGAATTGATAGCACTAATTATTCAGTTATTTTATGGAACAGAATTCTATTTGTGCTGCAAAGTGAAACTGTTAGAAATTAGTATTGACATTTTTTTGTAATTTGTCAATAGTTATTGCACTGCAAAGTTCCCAAATTTCTGGAATTTCTGAAAATTCTGTTCAGTTCATTTGAATGCCTTTGGGCGTTCATTTGGACTGATATTATCTGCATTTTTCCTTTCCTGTAATGAACTTATTTTAATAAACTGATATTTTAAAGTCATAGACTGTACGAATGCTATTAAATCTTTATAATATGATCAATATTGTCTCCCTGATTTACAAAAGATTAAGTGGATATTAAATATTTCATTATTATGAACGGCGAAGCCACTTGATAGTAATATGTACATCTATATGACGCTTATAGAAATTGTTCCCACTTCTGAAGGTATTTGGACATTCGCTGGAAGGTTCATCGGAAAGGGAAATGAGTTGGTTCCTCCATTCAAAGGAAAAAGGCCTCTGCTGACTCTCTCCCTCATCTGACTTTTGCATTTCAGAGGCGCTTTTATCGGTAGGCGCAGACTTCCTCCCGACAATGGATGTGTCACGAGTGATAGTGGACCCCTTGTTTCAATTAGAGAGAGGGAGGGTGGTGGGGAGGGGGCCGAGGGAAAGGTATTGCATGGAATAAGTCATAATTAGTTGGATATACTCTCAGAGAGAGAGAGAGAGAGAGAGAGAGAGAGAGAGAGAGAGAGAGAGAGAAAGGTGGTGCAATTTATCTTTTTTTTTTCATTTTGGAGTCTGAGAGAGACCCAGAGAAAAAAAACAGAATTCATAATTTTTTTTCGGATTTACAAGGATTTTATATATATATATATATATATATATATATATATATATATATATATATATATATATATATATATATAATAAATATTATATATATATAAATATTTATATATATATATATATAAATAAATAAATAAATAAATATATATCTATATATATATATATATATATATATATATATATATATATATATATATAGAGAGAGAGAGAGAGAGAGAGAGAGAGATTCTGAAATTAACAAATTTTTGACCTTGTTGCAGGGACATGTAAATTGATTAAAGAAAGAACTAATTTGTACTTTGTGTTAATTCATTATGACTCAGTAAATGAGTTACCTTATTTTCTTAGATTTTCTTTCTTGTAAACACCCCACTTTCTTTCAAGTAAAGTGGTAGAGTAACTTTCATGACATTGACCACTATATAATAACGTTATGATACGCATAAATGATTAGGAGTAAGTTATCTTTATTGCATTGCAATTTTTTCGGTGATGGTCCTAATCGTCTTCTTCCCTTTATCTTTCTAAAAAGGTCCTCTGCTCAGGTCCCTGAGACGTTCTTTGTATGTTTGTCATAAAAAGTCGAATTTGTCGTTAACTTTAGGATTATGCTCAAATCCTTTATCAGTCGTCCGGGTTATAGTTTTTCCTTTAACCTTTGCTACAAGAGGACACTGAGGTGTTCATTTAATCTGCTTGTTCATTACCAAGATGCCTGTTATTAGACATATTATCACCTCCTTAGAATGAACAGTATACATAGAAAATTATAAGCAACTGAGTCACACGAACGTTAGACTAGTAAAACGGAATGAAAATCACGAATATGAAAATAAAAGGAAAAAAAAAGAGAGTCGGAAAAACGTTCAAAAATAGAAATCTGAACAGTAAACCGAAAGAAAAAGTTTCAGCGCAATGCTTGTTAAGCTCTTCTCGGAAGATCTAATTGCATCGTTAGCGTTTCCACAAAAGGTGGAATATTTATGGATATCCTGCTTCTCCGTTGCATTGATGTCTCCCCCGTCTCTTCTTCACTGATTGATTCAGTACGGGAATAGAAACGGAACGCCTTCACATTGCTTGTTGTACTGCCAATGTTTACCATATTAAAGGACACTTTCATATATATATATATATATATATATATATATATATATATATATATATATATATATATATATATATATATATATATATATATATATATATATATATATTTATATATATATATATATATATATATATATATATATATATATATATATATATATATATATATATATATTTATATATATATATATATATATATATATATATATATATATATATATATATATATATATATATATATATATATATATATATATATATATATATATATATATATATATATATATATATATATATATATATATATATATATATATATATATATATATATATATATATATATATATATATATATATATATATATATATAATATATATATATATATATATATATATTTATATATATATATATATATATATTATATATATATATATTATATATATATTTATATATATATATATATATATATATATATATATATGTATATATATATAATATATATATATATATATATATATATATATATATATATATATATATATATATATATATATGATTATTATCACTTTTGTACGTGATTCATTTATCACACATTACCACAGGTGAAAAATAAGAAATGGGGTGTAGGTCCTGACCAGTTTCGACTTTATTTCCAAGCCATTGACGAAGGACTGATACAGAGTATGAGACATCACAAATATATATATACTACAAGAACAGTACTGACGAACATACACAACCGTTAGAGACTCCATATCCCCACTCAGGCCGGTGTCGAGGTAGGAGTGGCCTTTAAAACTCATTTGGCTAAAAATCACAATAGACTCTCAGGGGACATTGCTGATAAACAGACCATACCCCACCTCAGATCCACACCTGACAGGTGTCATGGAGGCGGAGTTTGGAAACTCATTAACATTACTACCCTCGTACTGTGTTTACAAATATGATAATCCTATTTTCATACATCTCTACTGCCTACCTTAACGTTTAAACAATTTACAAATTTCTTTTGATATTAAAGGATCAAGTTTATACATCCCATGACTGATATTCATATTATGGTTGTAACTTTCTTTTATAAAGCTAGATTCAATGATGTTCCTTTCCAGTGCATTATTAGAATATACAATCCTTTTTGCCCCTTCCCAGTTGATAGCATGATTGTTCTCACTACCATGTACAAATATACCACTGTTCCCTTGTGCATATCTCACACATCTCTTATGCTGTTCAATTCTTTTTTCCAGTGCTTTCCCGGTTTGGCCAATATAAAAGTTGTCACAAGACTTACACGGAATTTTATATACACACCCTTTAGTATTGTCTGGGGAGTTCTTGATAAGTACATTTTTCATTGTTGTATTGTTCTTAAATGCGACATTAACACCAAAAAAAAACCTGTCCGTGATGCCATATAATAAAGATTTCAAAGACATTCTCCATCTTCTTAGGAATTTTGGGGTTAATGTTGTATTTAACAACAATAAGGCAGTGAAACATGCGCTGATAACGAACTCGCCCGGCAACAACACACACACACACACACACACACACACACACACACACACACACACACACATACATATATATATATATATATATATATATATATATATATATATATATATATATATATATATATGATAATAATCAACACACATATATATAATCACGTGTGGAACAGAAATAAATTTCTGACTCAACACACAATCACGTGTGGAACAGAAAATCTGACTCACATCAGAATCAGGTCTTACAATTGAAAGGCAAGGGCGCTGCCCACTAGGCCATACAAGTCTAAAGAAGTTGGAACCTGAGAGCAACTGCACCCAAGGAATTACCTGGTTAAGTTAACTGCTTGCACACCAGTGAGTTTTCCCCAACTTCCCGACTCAGCAATGACCCAGTTGCTCTCACGTTCCAACTTCTTTTAGACTTGTATGGCCTAGTGGGTAGCGCCCTTGCCTTTCAAGTGAAAGACGTGGGTTCGATCCTGATATGAGTCAGAAATATATATATACATATATATATGTGTTTGTGTGCGTATGTATATATATATATATATATATATATATATATATATATATATATAATATATATATATATATATATATATATATATATATATATATATATATATATTTCTGACTCACATCAGTATATATATATATACTCCAGATTCCATGGAATTCTTGTCATAACTTTTATAGTGGTCAAACTGGAAAAGCACTGGGAAAGAGAACAGAACAGCATAATAGATGTGTAAGAAATTAACAGCTGAACAGTGGAATTTCTGTACATGTCAGTGAAAACAATCAAGCAATCAACTGGGCATGATCAAAAAAAAGAGCCTTTTCTAATAATGCACTGAAAAAGAACATCATTGAATCTAGTGTTATAAAAAAATGGTTGTATCAGTCCTCTGAGGATGGCTTAGTTATCAATAAAGCCGACAATGGTTAGGATCTGCAACCGTGTTTCAATATCTTCCCTGTTGTCTTTGTTTATAAATCATGTGTAGAGTGTTTATAAGCATATATCTATATATATATATATATATATATATATATATATATATATATATATATATATATAGTTATAAACACACACATGATTTATATTCAAACACAATGTGTGTGTATATGTATATATATATATATATATATATATATATATATATATATATATATATATATATATATATATATATATATAGATACATATACAGTGTATATATATACATATATGTATATGTATGTATGTATATATACACACATTATGTGTGTGTGTGTCTGCCTGTCTGTCTGTGTATGTGTGTTAGCTTTGTGACTTGCACGAGTTATTTATATTCACAAATAAGCCACGAATGCCACTTTATATCGACCATGCTTTCTTGTGGATAACTTACATCCAAACGGAAATAGATAAGACAAGAGGACCTCCCCCGGCCAGGATTCGATGCAGTCTCTTTTGGATTTGTACACCGGAAATCAGGACTTATTCCTTCAGCCGTCAAATCTCTGCTCTACCCATTCCTGTCGAATTCCAAGCACAGATCCTGGAGGGTTGATTCATTGGCAGTTTGTGCGGTCAGAGTATTTTCTCTTCTGTTTTCGCCATGTCCCTTACCTCATCGTTTCTTTCCATTATTCGGCTGCTATTTTGCAAGTTCAAGGGAGAGACACATTCTTTTCCTCAAATGCTAATTCCATTTTTGCGTCTCCTCTCAAGATGAATCTTCTTCTTAACTTTAACAGAAAACTTTTCAACCTCTGCCCTGTTCACTTTTCCTTGACTCGTATAGCAACCCACTGTTCAATGACACCCTACCAAAAGCCCCGCCCTATTCATCATTGTTCTGTTTTCAGGTCTGGTTGAAATAAGGATAAAATTACCATTCCATGGTTCTTAATATCAGAAAAAAGTGAAAACGGATAGTTTTAAGTTAATAATTTTAAACATTAATCATTAATACCTTGAATGACAAGGCAAGGCAGTTACAGGAAGTTCGATCTTCAAGCAATTAGTGGCACTGAAACAACATATGGAATGATGAAAATTCACATTAAAAGCTGTTCAGTGATTTAATCAGAGAAAAAGGAAAATTAAAAAATTACGCTCTCTTGCTAAGCAGT
>NC_089787.1:12750308-12865308 GCF_040412425.1 Macrobrachium rosenbergii
AGCCTATTAAAAAATTCATTAAAGTCCCCAGCTATTGTCCCAGAAAGTAAAGATATCATCTACGTATCTAAGCCAGATCATATTATGGGGTTTGATAGACGACAAAGTTCTGTTTCGAAATATTCCATGTACAAGATGCTGGAATCTGCTATCATCAATCAAACCAACAATATGAACCTGTCAGGAGGACATTGGAAATCAGACGCCATCGACACCTTAATCCTCAGACCCCTCTTGAAGAAGATGACCCAAGAAACGCGACCGCCAGATCCATCGCCAAACGGGAGCTAATGAGGCCAAAAACCACTAGGGAATTTGGTCATTCTCCTCCTTCTTAAGAAACGCCACCTCCTTAACATCGGAGGCCTAAGGCCACACCTTCATGTTTTTGTATATATACCATTGTAACTTTCCACCTGTCCATATTCTACCAGTGAACAGGGGCACAGAAACAAGTGCCCGAAATATATGGTTTCAACGTTTAAATAGTGTTTTATGGGCCTTCTTATTTTCATATTACACTGTAGTATTACAGGAAAAGACATTCATATATATATATATATATATATATATATATATATATATATATATATATATATATATATATATATATATGTATGTATATTTATATATATTTATGTGTGTGTATGTATTTACCCAGATAACAAAAACTAGCGAACAGAAATTCACTCATTATTCATACTCACCAAAACCGTGGAAAGGTTTTCCTCAAAGCATATGTCCAGTTGCAACTAAAGCACTGCAGATGCTGCTTTATAGAGGACAGAGTGACGCCTGACGCAATAAACCTCCAACAATGCACACGACTCCGCTTTCAGCGGCATCAGGGAAGGGAATTGCCTACCTTCTGTCTCTCAACTTAAAACCATAAAAGATAGACAGAGTGATAGAAACATTTTCGTACTTTGATTATAATTCGTAATGCAGACGTGTCATGGAATTTCAAAGTACTTGATGGGGTACTCCCTCAAAGACTTTCGATTTTTCAGAACTGATAATAGAATTTTATCGATCAAAACTATTTCTTTTTACCCTCTTCACCTGTATTGAGATTAATAAACATCATGTTTTCGTTTTCGTGCTGTTTTCATGATCGCTACTTCAGATAAATACTGATTGTTTCTTCGCAGTTCGCACTTGACATTGGATATTGTCTGACAGTCTATGACAGAAAAGTTAAGTATACCTTAGTTTAACCAGACCACTGAGCTGATTAACAGCTCTCCTAGAGAGGGCTGGCCCGAAGGATTAGACTTATTTTACGTGGCTAAGAACCAATTGGTTACTTAGCAACGGGACCTACAGCTTATTGTGGAATCCGAACCATATTGTAGCGAGAAATGAATTTCTATCCCCAGAAATAAATTCCTCTAACTCTTCATCAGCCGGCCGGAGACTCGAACTCGGGCCTAGCGAGTGCTAGTCCACAGCTCTACCGGCTCTTCCAACGAAGAGCTTAGTTTGTAACAGAAAGGCCCTCAAAGAGAGAGAGAGAGAGAGAGAGAGAGAGAGAGAGAGAGAGAGAGAAGCAAGCACTCATTCGCCAATACTGAAATTCAGTTGGAAATAAACAAACACTGTCATTGGAATGCTGGAAAAGAGAAGGTGCCCAAATCTCCCACCGGTCTATCACGTCCAGGTAAAAGATATAAGAATTTTCCTTTCACTTCTGTCGGAGACAGTTTCTCATCTCGCACACTTCCCAAACTATTGACCTTCCCTTTAACCATGTTTTAGGAAATTTCTATTTTTTTTTTTTTTTTACTTCCTCAGTGCATTTTGAGTATCTGTTTAATCGTTTTCTTTGGGTGATTCGCTAACTATCCTTCCCTCTTTTCTCGTCTATTCTTTCTTCCATTATCTTTCTGCTTCCCTTTGGATTCCATTTGCCGAGAGCATCGGGTTGATCATCCCATCTGTGTTCGTACTGAAAGAAACTCGACACCGTTCTGTCCACACTAATGAGTCAGTTTTTGAAAAATGTGTTACAATGAAACGAACTCTCCCGCGATAGGAATAGATTACTTTATCATTTTCCTAATTATACTTCTTGAAATAATAATGATAAAGATATCGAAGAAGAAGGAAGATAAGCAGTTCTGGTGCTAAATAAGGATGTAAAGTTCAGCATCTTTATGACGTGTTTTGAGATCTCGTTCAGAATGTTTCTAGCAAGACAAAATAACCAGACAATTTCATATTGACTAATTACATTAAGAAATTCTTCCAGTCCAGAATAAAAAGGTAATTCCGTGAAGAAGGATGGCAGGAAAAGTCCACATTAATTAATGAGACGCTCTCATGCAGAGACACATTTCCTGAGGAACAGCAAAATTGCTCCAGTGACAATGATTTAAGTGTTCTCATTTTCAGTTAGTAGCAGGAGTTTGCCATGTGCTGGAATCGTCTGCGTTCATCTACACATTTGCTCTAAGTGCTTTCCCTGATTACGGCAACTGTTGCTACGCAAAGAAACCAAGAGATTCTAATGATGTTTATAAAAGAAGGAATTTCTAAATTCCTTTTCGATATAGGTGATATTTTCTATAAAGAAACATTTTATGAGTAAATGTCTGTATTTTCAAAATTACTTACTTCAGTTACAATGTGAATAAAGTAAACCAAAAGCGTCATATTTGCAACTATTATAATGCAACCTTTATGTTCAGCTTCTACAAAGCATTCTGTCAAAATCCATAAACGTTTCATGTGAGCCTCAAGACCAGAAATACCGACACATCCTTAAGTGTAGTGGTCCCATCTTGCTTTGTCTTTACAGTCACATATTAACAGTTTATTAAGAGTCTTATGCCCTCTGGTCTCTCTCTCTCTCTCTCTCTCTCTCTCTCTCTCTCTCTCTCTCTCTCTCTCTCTCTCTCTCTCTCTCTCCTTCCTTATCATTTTAAGGCTGTTTTCAGAAATTCTCCACAGAAGTGTAGCTGGAAAAAGGAGGCATACTTCGAGAAGGCTAATCCCAGGATCTAAATGAGGAATATGCCTGATTCACTTTCAAAAGAACACGAATAGTTTCTTCTGTATTTAAAATGAAATATTATTTTCCGTTAATCTTAAAGTATTGTAATGTTTAGTTCGTTTGTAATTGGGATGAATGAACTAATTTTACGTGAAGAAAATTTATTATAATTTGCGTTCTAGACTAATATCGTTTTTATGAAGAAAAGACATCTCTTTCTTTCCATATCAAGTAACATATGCATTGTCTTCTCCTTTGGAAAGAGATGTATACGGTTGTGTTACAGAGGGAAATAATGTGCTCTGTTTCTTTGCTGAGAAGGGTTCCGCTAAAGGTATTGCCTGCTGATGAATACTCTCATCTGTATTCAGGGGTACAGACATTTCAGAAATGGTTCCCTATCCATTTGTTACTTTTATAATACAAATTTCCGGAAGCACTATAAAGAAAGCCCATCCATTTCTTGGAAGCACAAGACTAGAAGTTAGAAACGTAAATGGGGTCACATCTGCGAAACAGTCGACATCCTACCAGACGTTAGATTAAGCCGCCCTTATGGCAGCATGGGTGTGTTAGGGTGAATTCCCGCTATGATAGGGCCTATTTTTGGAAGTCTTGGGGAAATCTGTTGCATACTTGCAACCATGACTTTGCTTGTCCAGAGGAAAACTGTAATTACACTGAATTCCACAATTTTTTATGAGACACACTTATCATTTGATAGTATTACGTTAAGAGCAAAAATTAAACAAATAAAAAATACTATTTTTACAGAAAAATGAAAAACACACAAAATAAGTTTTCACTTTTTTTCGTTGGCAGTGTAATAGCGTACTGACAGGTTCTAGAGTCTTTGCATAGTTCGGTAACAGCAGTTTGTGGCACAATCTGGAGGTTAAAAAATCCCGATACAAGAAATTTGCATAGAAAAGACAAAGGCTTAATTTTTTATCGCCAAAAATCACGCCCGGCTTCAACAACTATTTTGAAGTAGCAAATGTTGATGGATCTTCATGAAATTTTCTATATGATAAAATGATATCGAAATATGACTGGCAAAAAAAAAATTATGTTGAGGGACATTAGGTGTAAAATACCTTTTACTGCGTTGACCCTTCAGGTTACTAAAATTTTTCCTTGAAATGTTACAAAAACCTATAAATCTTCTAATGTTCAAAGAATGTTAGTGAAACTGATCATAGTCATGGTTGCATGCACAATGAACAAGAAAATAATGAGTTTTGAACTCTTACCATTACATGTCGCAAATAAGGTGCAATATTTACTTGATGGCGCAGGAGGATTGGCTCTTGGTACTGCAAGCACAATTTCTTGACAGGGAGTCCTTCTGCAGGATGCAGCTGCTCTCTCCCTCTTCATCCACTCCGGAAATGAAGTCACAGGGCTCCTCCACATCACTGCAAAGGTCATCCTTGGCAGATACAAGTTCCATGATTCTCTCATCAACAGGAGAATGAGAGGCCATATTGCTGATAAAACAAAAATGAGAAACGTTGCCTTCGGGGCATATGGAATCTCCTAACATACTGGAATGTTTGAGCTTAAAGGTACGCTGTCTGGTTACATGGTATGAAAATGTTATCAAAATATATTCAATAGCTATATCTGGAGTCATGTCAATCAAAACACTGCAAAATTATATGCAAAATTATACGGCAATGCATACCCAGTACTGCATTCGCAATAAAACACCCCAGAAGTTTTCAAAGGCCGAAGATACTAGAAGGGAGCGGGAGGGACAGGCTGACACCTCCATTTCCACCCAAGCACTGGCAGCACTTTACCAGTTCCGGTTTCGTTACCCGATTCTGATCGCATGATCGTGAAAAAAGCAAAAAGTAAAAAAAAAACACGTTTTGACCATCTTCTTGATTGCAGATTTGCAACCACCAAACATTACCAGGGAGTTTCTTTGCTCTTTAATTATCAACCAGGTTTCGCATAATGTCTTTTGTTATTCCCAAGCCTATTTTTCAGTGAGTGTCTGAAAATGTAATTTGCTCGCATAATGCTTCAATAATCGTGTAACTAACACTACTTAACACTATATCTAAGTTCCTTTTTCTACTTACTGTGAAACTATTTGTACCCATTGCGTGAAACATATTTGTTAATCAAACCCTCATAGCCTCCTGGAGTCCTACATGAAAAGGAAAACTGGAATTCCTATGGGGACCCGCCATAAAAAGGATCAGAAAGAGCTGTAAGGTATTTCTCATAAGCGGAGGAAATTAAGGCGAGAACCGGAATTTATGTCAGTTCCTACACGTTTTCTGATTTCCTTTTATAAAAGTCGCATTCTCTTTGTACAGCATTCTACAATTCATGTAGAGAAATTCCATTATTAGAAGAAAGCTGTTCTAAAAATTAAAAAATAATATATATATACACACACACACACACACACACACACACACACACACACACATATATATATATATATATATATATATATATATATATATATATATATATATATATATATATATATATATATATATATATATATATATATATATATATATATATATATATGATAAATATACATCAAAACATCAAAAAAAAAATAATGTTAAACTTATTATTTAGTGGCGAAATGAAATTGGAACTATTAGATAAAGATTACCATTTGCGGTCGATGCACTTTCTCAGGCTTTAATTTTTTCCCTCGCAATTATTATTATTATTATTATTATTATTATTATTATTATTATTATTATTATTATTATTATTATTATTATTATTATTATTCCAAATCTTCTTCACAATCCCGTGAATATGTTTATAAAGAAGAAGGGAGCTGAGCAGGCTCTCGAAAGCTCCTGGAATTCATTTTATTATTTGTAAATACAGTACTTTACATAAATGTGGATTTTGTATGTTATTATTATTATTATTATTATTATTATTATTATTATTATTATTATTATTATTATTATAATTATTATAGTATTATTATTATTTTGTGGAAAGGCTGTCTTTCATGCCGGTCTCATGAACTATTTCTACATGGTGTAATTAATTGTTCTATTTCACTTTCTTAGTTTTTCCTAATATTCTCTTCTTCGATGGGTGTAATTCGTTCAAGTGTTGCTTTATATTTGTCTCGTAACTCTTACTTATGTAGGTGTGGGGATACCTGAGGATCCCTTTCCATCTACTAAGCACATTCAAACATATGTAATGTAAAAGAAACTATGCCCAGAAATGGCAGTAAATCGAAGTTTCTTCCTCTCTCACAGCATGCGGTCACACCTTGGGCCCTGTGTCGAGTGAATGGGAGTCTGTGTACTACAGTATATTAGACTACAACTGTAGCCTGGAGTTCTTCAAACGTAATGGTTACGTATTATTGGTAGAATTGCACTCGGTATGTGCTAAATGTGCACCTTTTTCATTTATCTCTTTGTATCTAAGTATACTCCTCTCTCTCTCTCTCTCTCTCTCTCTCTCTCTCTCTCTCTCTCTCTCTCTCTCTCTCTCTGCAAAAAGCTCCTTTTTTATCCTTCATCTAATAATCATTTGAATCTTCCTGTGTACATCTTCGTTCATCTCACATCCCATAAGAAACAGAGTAGGGACACAGTGAAACCATATGATATAAATTGCGATTGTCAGATTATCATACAAGTGATTTATGTATACCTTTGGACAAGAGCGTGTTTAGGATTACTTCTTTTCATAGTTTAATGAAGATCCAGGTGAAGAGCAGGGTGGAAGTAGATACAATGATAAAAGTTTGCATGGGTCCCCATTCGTGCAAGGGAAATGATTGTACTGTCTTCCCTTTATCCTTCAGAAACGTAGCAAGAAAAAGCAAGAAGTGTCTTCTTCACTCATTCACGGAACGAGAGGAGAAGCTCTGTTATGAACGGACCTGCAGGAACAAAATGGATTCGCTGTAAAAAGCAAGATCAAACATTTCATCTTACTTTATTTGAGCTGATGAGGCAATCTCATTTTTTAATGTGAGATAATGAGCTTTCATTGACTTGAAGCAATGAGGGAGACGTGATTAAAAAGGACAGGTGACTGATTAGCTCTGTTTGTCCTTCCTCTGAATCCTTCCTTCTGAAAAAAAAAAAGAGAATTGACTCATTACGCATAACGATGTTGACCCAGACTGCTGAGTGGGCTTTTTTCCCTCTTTGAAACTGGGTCACTTGTAATTGTTTCCCTGTTTCCCCGGAGAAAATTTTCTTTTATCTGTCGTTTTATTTGCACAAGGATTAAGAGGGAGTCAGAAGCAACTTGTTCGGTAAGTTGTTACTTACTCCTGGGCAATGTCTCCACAAAGGAATGGCAATTACAGCGTTAAAATCGTATTTTACCTATCTTTCTGTCTAGATCTATCTATCTATCTATCTGTCTATCTGTCTATCTATCTATTTATCCATCTATCTATCTATCTATCTATATTATATATATATATATATATATATATATATATATATATATATATATATATATATATATATATATATATATATATATATATATATATATATATATATATATATATATATATATATATATACATATACACACACACACACACACACACACATATATATATATATATATATATATATATATATATATATATATAATTTTTTCCTGAAATGAATGACTGAAGTTAATCAAGGAGGCAAACAAGGAAATTCAAGGAAATTCTTGGCAGTCGCTTCAAGGAATTCTCATCGCAGCAAGTGGAAGCCCCGAGTTATTTATCAACTCTTTCTGTCACCTACCCGATAGAATACGGTGTCGTGTAAATACAAAAAAAAAAAAAAAAAAAAAAAAAAAAAAAAAAAAAAAAAGGAATTCGTGAAATATAAGTACTATGTTAAATTCGTGCACATTTCCTTATTCAGAAATCAAAAAGTATCATCTTCACAAAGGATAAGAGAATAAAGAAAAATCACAATAACAAATGAATCATTGAAATTGCCTCATAACGGGAAAAGAAATCTTGTCTATATGACCCTAGGCTCCAGCTCTCGAGCGTCGTAATGTGGGTGACTTGATGCCTGTACAGATGTGTGTGTGTGTGTGTGTGTGTGTGTATTTATATATGTATATATATTGTTAAGTGGGAAGCCACGTCTCAAGCAAACCCAAGCCTCCAAACTGTTTTGCACTCCAAAATAACCTAATTTCGCACTGATGCCTAAGTGAAGAGGGCATGAGAAACTCAGTGCCTATGTAAATTTCTCTCCATGCTTCCCTTTCTGGTGCATTTGTTTATCTTTTCCAAAGACCTGGTGACTGCTTGAATGACCTCTTTTCAGATAAAAGGCAAATGGAGACGACCTGCCAAAAATCTGCCAGAAAGGTTGAGTCCCCCGTAAAAACTGGCAAACATGGGTTGCCAAAAGTCACCAGGATTTGGGAAAGATACCAACGTAGAAAACGAGGTAACACGACCGCCATCTTGTGACCCTAGTGACCTCTGGTAGGAGCAAGAAAATAAGCCCCCGAGGTCATATAAGGCAAAAAACAGCAGCCGTCGATCTCAGAACACCCCGTCATCAGACCGACACACTACTCCCTTGCATGGTCCCTTTATTGAGCTGAGCCCTCCACATGGTCACCTTTCAACCACCCAGTCGCATTACCTGTGCATTTTCCCACTAAACTCATCCCTCCAGAACTGGTGAAATTCGACGAGGCCCCTCCATCGCTCCGTTATAAGGTAACGTCCTGACCAAGATCTAGATAAACAGGTCTAACACTCCCGAGAGGCTATGACGTCACCGACGCCCGTCGCGCCACCAGTACCGTGATCTCTCTTATGAGGCGTATGGAGTTTTTCCGCAAGTTGATAGAATATAAGGTTTTTTTTTTAGCTAAAAAATAGATCTTGTGTCTGTAATACATTTTATTTTCAGAGTTTCTAATATACATGATTTACTTTAAGGAATATTCCATAGAAATGTCATTGCATATGCCAATAATTCTATACTATACAGTACTTTACCTAACCAACTGATTTCTCTCCCTCTTTCTTTCGTATCTTATCCACGATTTTTTCATCTTTTTCTCGTCTTAGAAGCATCATATTTGTTTATCCTCATAGCCCTATTCAGGTACCTCATTTTGAAGAAAACACTTATCTTTGCAAAAAAATTTAAAAGTTCAGTAGGAACATCTCTTACCGTCATCTGCAACTCAGATGCCAGCTTTTTGACACAATCCTTTCCTTCCCTGAGCGTGTCACCATGGATGGCCTTAAAGACTTGCCTCATTAATTTTAATTGTCCCATGAATTTTGTGATGGAACATGCAAATTTCCCTATTCACAAAGTCTATCCATTTTCCCAGGGTCAGTGTTGCAGGCTTTCTCCCCTATTTCAGGATACTTGTTGACAAATTTTTGCACGTTATACCCTCCTATATAGCATAAAGACTCTTCCTCAATAACATCATGGGGTTTATTTGATAAGCTGGTTATATCAGAAAATTCTAAACTGATCCCTGCATCGTTATTTTCAGTTTCAATGTCGATATTTTCGAACAAAATGCTGGTTATGCAGAGTTCTAATGCTAACTCTCGTTCATTTTCATCATCATTCGAAGGCACTTTATTCTAACTAACGTTTCACCAGGTATGCAGAGAGAATCGTCATTTTCTGAGAATGAGTTAGTCTTATAACTAAAGAGTTTTGTTTCCTTCCCCAGTAAAAATGATCTGAGTCGATACTTGAGACTCAAAGTATTGGGGTACTCATGAGGACCATGCATCTGCCTAATTAATCCAAAAAATGTTCCAAGCAGTCTTGATTGATCCTTCAGGTCATTATATAATCTAGACCAAATAAGCTGCTCAACATATCAAACAGTCCAATCAAAGATTTGCTACAAAGAATAATACCTTTCTGAAAGCCTAAATAACGACTTGCATGACCTTTCACTCTCATAGTTCTCATGTGTTCCATCCTACCCAAAAGGTCTTTCTGATAGTCTATATCCACACCATAGGCATTTCTTGATTTTACATCCCCATACATTTCATTGGAATTCATCAAGTCAAACCAGTCATTTGCTAAATCTATGAACTCAGCTGTCACCAACCAGTTCTGGGATGAAATTAAACCTTTCTCTCCTAGAAACTTTACAGTATTAGCACATGTTTTGGACATTAACTGAGCTGCATATTTTACACGTTGCTTTTGAGTTCCTGACACATTAAGGTGATTTGGAGTCAGTTTTGGTGTTAAAGTGTATTCATTTTCTGTTTTATTCAACATTTCTCGTATAGAAGCAGATGAAATAAAGTCTCCTCTATCTGTGTAAAACCCACGCTCCAAAAAAAATTATTTCTTATCAACTTAATCATGTGAGGTGCATCAGCAAATACAAACACACTCCGATCTGCACACGGATTTTTAAAAGAAACTTGACCCTGTATGGGATCTATCCTAGTTTTTCCAGATTCTTAAATTGTTTGGTCCTAAATCATGCACCAGAGCTACAACATTAAATCTACTTTCTCAATATAAGCTATCAAGTCAAGAAGTATATTTTGTACATCAAAATTTTTCAAAACTATAAAAATTGGTTGTTTCCATTTATCTACTAGGCCTCTCAACATTATAACAAGAACCTTGTTGTGTGGCTTATAAAGTTCATCTAATCTTTTATCATATACCCACTCACTAATGATGCTCATTTCGTCTACTGACATGACAGCAAGTTTTTCATAGGGCTCATTGTTTTAGACTTCGAATTCATCAAGGCTAGGACGGAATGCAAAATACCAGGCTCACATTCGAATGCCTTTGCCCTATTACTTAAGCAACTCTCACTGGGCAATGGCAACCCAACAACTGTCCTTAAATACTTATAACACTTTGAACTTAGGCTTCTCAAAGTTAGGGCAGAGGAAATATCATTGTCTGTCCAAATGACTCTTTTTTGAGTGACTAAAGCCTGAATTTGTGTCTTGCTTAAGATTGGCATCAAAGCATGCTCTAGCTGTTTTTCAACATTCAATTGAAGTAATTCCTCAATTCTTTATTCGCTTTTTCAAGAGCTTTGATCCGTTGATTCAACTTTTTTATTTCGTCTTGTAATTCTTGACGTGATACTCCTCATCTTCAGAATAGCCATTTTCTCCAGGAACTGAAGTTTCATCTGTATGAGCGCACAGCATTTCTTCAACATTTCTTTTCCTGCTACGTCCTCTGGCCCGATCTTCTCTTGTAGACGGTGTTGGTATTGAACCTGCCCTGGCAAACATACCTTTAATTGCAGATTGTCTGTACCTTTCTATTGTACAATGCACAAACATTGATAAAAACAAGAGTGCAGAAATTTTAAAGAATGCATCAATACTGCAGAAATTTTGGAGTCCTATGCAAGCCTAACGGTGCCAAATACTTGTTTGTTATCACATCTGTAAATATGATGATTAGTATACAAATTTCAGCTTACTTTTATATAATGCCTTTGATGGCACAGCATTACATTTGAGGTCTTCCTACAAGTGTTAAGGAGCCTTGCTTTTAGGTCATCTTCATAATCATCATCATTGAAATGAGCTGAACAAATGACAGCATGCGTCGTGTTGATGTGATCAGCACGGTGACAGGCATGAAGCCATTTATTTTTAAATTTACTGTCTTTAGGAAATTTAAAAAAGCTTATACCCTGCCCTTTAGTGTTATCCTTACGGTTATTACAACCGTAAACTGAGCAATTATTGGGCATTGGAAACCAAGAATCTTTTTGCTTCCGCTTGCAATCTCAAACTATAGCCGACTGACACGGCCCACGGGTGACTTAACAAAGGCGAAGCAGACAACACAGAGGGAAGACGGGCGCCGGTGACGTCATTTTTCCCACCGCTCATGAGTGTTAGACCTGTTTATATAGATCTTGGTCCTGACTAGAGGTTTTTTCAACAGTCACGTATCTTTAATCTCCAACTGCACTCTCATTTTCTTTTCTGAAGTGCGAGTTATCACAAAGACCTGACTCACTTAGCTCAGAGTGAATTTTAATGAAAGTATATCGTACCAGAATCGAGTTATCTTGGCACCTCCTGTGTAGCCCTCGATTCGCCCAAGATCGTTATAATTATCCTTGTGTAACCGCTGGCATTATCAAATTGCAGACAGTACATCGACTGTGGAAACATCGACTTGTCTTGCTCTTCTTGCAGTGAAAAGGCCACTGCAATCAGTTCTTCAGTATCCCTTTCAAGAGGATTAATCATAGACCGTTCAAATTTTTAACAATGATAGCATAAATAACCACGAGCAGCCCCTGTTGGTTCTGCCTATCATTCCCCAGTCTCCTGATTGATGTGTTTAATAGTAAATATATTCCATGTAAATTAAACCTGCTTGTTTAACTGCAAGCCCCTTGTTGAATTATGGCCCTCAGCCCAACTGTCTTTTCTATTACATTTCCTGCCTGACCTAGCAATTGCAGTCAGATTTGTTGAAGGTATACAAGCAAGCCCCCTTGTTCAAGAGCTAGACCCAAGATTGGACCCATGAACATGGAAAACAGTAAGTAGGCCCAGGTGAGAATCTATATATATATATATATATATATATATATATATATATATATATATATATATATATATATATATATATATATGTGTGTGTGTGTGTGTGTGTGTGTGTGTGTGTGTGTGTGTGTGTGTGTGTGCGTGCGTGCGCGTGTGATATATATAACAGAAAAATAATAATTTGCAAGTTTAAGTACATAACGTATCCAGTTTCAAGACAGGAGCTCTGGCGAGTACAATTATGTAGTCCAAAGATGCAATAAGAGAAATAAGTAAGTGTAAGAGGGAACAACTAACACACACAAAGCAAATATATCAGGATAGATTTTTATGCCTTCATTTTGCAAATACAGAAATAGAAGCAAAATTCAAGAAAAGGGATTCCCCAACTATGTTATGGCAATTTACATTACTTTCTTGCTGTATTGTATCACAGTTATGAACCTAAAAAAAAAAAGTTATTTATGTTTACACGTTCGTATTTCCTTCACCCTATTGAATTAGGAAGCCATTCTTTTCCGCTGCAAATCCAGGAATTCCAGTGAAACTTCCTCTCTTTCTCATCAGCGAGTTTTTATTTTCACCCGAATGTTTTCTTTGATGTTGCTTTGGGGGGGTTTCCCTCCAGTCAGAGAGCCAATCAAATCAGGAAGCGTTGCACCTAAAAACAAAAAGTATATAAAAATATCAAAACAAAAACCATTCAAGAAAAGATTGTCTTGTTTTTTGAGTCTGTCGTGATTTCCGAATGTGTTCATTTTAATTCAGAAATAATATGTATTTAACTTCTGAATCTTGTGCAACCAATATGCATATAGACCTCTCTCTCTCTCTCTCTCTCTCTCTCTCTCTCTCTCTCTCTCTACTCTTTATATATATTATATATATTATATATATATATATATATATATATATATATATATATATATATATATATATATATATATTTATATTGTGTGTGTGTATAAATAAATATCTGACTCACACCAAGATCGAACCCAGGTCTATCAATTGAAAGACAAGGCTGCTGCCAACCAAGTCACACAAGTCATAAAAGAAATTGGAACCTAATTACCACTGTACACACACACACACACATATATATACATATATATGTATATATATACATATATATATACATGTTTATATATATCCGTCTCTCTATAAATATGTTTTATACCCTCTAATTTACATTGCTTTCGTATGTTAAACTTACATAGATGCTGCCCAGGTACAATAACAAAGCGTGTAAACAACCACCACAAAATAAGCAAACAAAAGACTGTGATCTAGATGCCCTGGAATGAAGGCTGCCAGCGATTTTGGCTTTCAGCCACTTTATTTCGGGGCAGGGAAAGGTTTCGTTTGACGACTGGGCTCTTGCATTTTTGGGGAACAACTAATAATCACTGTGCTCGTTCATTTATTTCAGTTGAATTTTTCTGGTTTAAACTTGACTTCTGACGCAAGACAGAAGATCTGAGCGCACTTGAAGAGGGAGGGAGAAAGAGAGAAGGAAAAAGTCCTACGAAATGTTTCTCTCTCATTCTCTATTCCATAACTAGTTTCAATGCTTGTTTCGCCAAACAGTAATGCTGTCTTATTACTTTTTTTTCAATAGTTTATTGTCTCCGGTTCCTGAAACCGTCACATTAATTCAGCTTTCGTAAATGTTTCCGAAAGTGACAATTTTAATGTGAAAACTCGAGGAATTATTGCAGTTGGAAAATAACTATCAAAAATTGTAGTTGACCTCCCAGGAATATATGGTTTTGTATTTTAGCATTCATATCAACACCATATTATCTACATTTTATGAACAATGTAAATTTAGAAAAGTGAATAGTTAAATTTTATTTATTAAGATAAAGAAAGGAAAAATAAATGAAATGTCGAGCAAGTGATTCATTGATAGGAAATGAAAGGAACTTCAGCCTTTGGTAATATCCTGTGACTCGCTTTGTGATCTACTTGTAGTTAGTTCTTTCTGTTCAGAGCTGGAGGCTCAGAGCTGATCAGAGCTATGATTTTAATCACGTCCCAAATAAATAATTGTTTTTAATTCTTTGCGCGTGGAAGGCTGGCTCTCTCTCTCTCTCTCTCTCTCTCTCTCTCTCTCTCTCTCTCTCTCTCTCTCTCAATAAATAAATAAATCAATCAATCAATCAATAAATAGATAATTAAAGTCATTGGCCTGTTGTGTATATTTATTATGACACCAGTAGCGTTGAGAACAAAATCTATTGATTAAATCTGTTGATAAAAATGTCATCGAAGCTCTAACTTTTTGCTTATTGGAAACCTATCTATTTGCTGTAGTATATATGTTACGCAAAAACTTTCAGTTTGTTTGGTCACCAAACTTACGGATGAAGACTCTAGTGAAAATAATTTCTATGCAAAAGGTTAAGCGGATAACGGAACAGGAATTTCTGGGACACTCTGCTCTTTACTTCTGTCAGTAATGAATCGCTTATACAATGCATTCATGCAATACATTCCATAGGGATGGATGGCAATTTTTGAAACAAGTTCAGAGGCCATTAAAGTATTTCAGTTAGTAATAAAAATGATAACAGTCATACAGCGTAAATTGATTGGGAATAATTCAAAGTGTATACTCTACTGAGGAGCAAAATATGTTGAACTCTCATTTAAGAATAATTCTGCATTTTAAGTAGGTAATTTAGACAGAGCAATAAATGAAACTATATAAACATTATTTAATTGCTTTGAAAGTTGCATTGTTTCAAATTAAGGAGACAATTATCTTAGGGAAGGTTTCTTTATAGTAATGAGTTTTCGACTGGTGGATTCCAATCAATATGTGTGTAATAAATACATTTCGATCAATTTCGCAAGTGCATATTTCCTCACTAATTTGCTTTCAGTTCCACGGGAAACCACCGCCTCGTTGTTGAGCTGTATTGTTTCATAGGATACCTGAGAACACGGAATTATTAACTGTTTAATATGAGTTTTATTTTGTCAAACTACTTATTTTATATATTTTCTATAATGAAATAAAACAGAAGTATTAATACCGTACTCCGAGGCAAAATAATTGTACATATTTCGCTGATAATGTTTGGATCATTACTAAAACGCGTTTTACCCCAGCGTTACCAATACGTTTTCAATAAAGGAATTGTGATTTGTGGGTTGTATTTGGAAAGTATCTAAAGGTAGAATCACGAAACTACATCGATCTGAAACAGTCTTCTAGAGCCTTTCTTCAGTGCATATTCATGCGTGTGCCTACGCTCGCAAATCACCTTTTAGCAGAATAGCAAAAAATGTTGGAGAATTGGCAACTGCATTCCACGTCGTCTGCTCGGTACGAGCCTGTCATTGGCCGTCCTCTACAGTCGTCGTTGTTGTTTCGATGAAAACTGAATATGCAGGAAGATAGTGCATCATCAATGGACTAGTTACTGATACGAGTGAGACCCAAGCTATCAGGTTGGTATTGACATCATTAAAAGTGTTCTGTAGGCAGCCACCAGTATGCCGGCCTGGTGGTAGTAGTTTTTTATGAGTGAATCATATTTCCGTGTGTCTATCAATAGGTCGGTTATGGCCGACTAGCAAAGACGGTGTCTGGTCAAGAATGTAATATTCTGGTTGAAGGTAAAATATAACAGAGGATACTGTTTTTTTTAGGAGGTTTAGTTCATAAGAAGGCTCAAGACGACTAATGCTTTATGTTAATATTCCAGACACATTTGTTTATGGTAGGCCTGTTCTAAAGGGAGATGTAACTTGATTTGCATGCCACAAATGAAAATTTATTTTGCTGAACTTTAATTAGAGCACTTGGTCCTTCTCCAATATCTGTCCAGAAGAACTATGACTTGAGTTGCACACTGGCCTATAAATCCTAACCTAACCCATCCTATGCATCTTGTCATACCTAACCTTTCCTAGGCTAAAGAAGAACCCTAATATTCACTATCACTGAACCTTTAAATGGCTCCAGTTCTCCTTTATGAGAACTGTGTTAAATTTTTCATTGATTTCGACTATATTTTCTCCAGCCAAGTAAGAGATAAAGAGATTTGAGGAAACTTCATGAACATAGAATCAATGAAAGTGAAATTCTTTAGCTCACAGAGTCTGTAGGAGTTTTGAATGTAAGTAAACATAAAGGATTTACACATGAACTGCCTATTCCTGCTGCCTAGCAGCTTGTTTCAAAATAGCATTGTGCTCTTTGTGTTCAACGTCAGTGTCATTCTAGAATATTAGACACAAGTGTCTATTACTCATGTTGAGTGACACATCAAGTGCATAGCCATGACCTTTGTATACTAACCTCAGACCTTGATGTCTGGATTAGTGACCATGAAACTATTCACATTTCCATGTCAGTAGTATGATTGGCACAACAAAATAGGATGAGGATGGTTTTACTCTCCTAATTCTCTGGTTGGGTCAGAGCAGTGGGATCATCATGGGCTAGTTGTGATGTTTTGGGTAGTTTTTATTGCTCTGAGGAAATGGTGGTTTATTGGAGTCATAAGTACATGGATTGCTGGAGTAATACTACTGGAAAAAAATGAGATGGTTTCATCAGATCACTGAGCTAATCATAACTCTTACAGGATTGGCCAGCCATGGCTGTAAAACTGGGTACACTGTTTCTCATTACAGTATTATTATTCAGATGATGAACCCTATTCATATGGAACAAGCCGACAGGGGCCATTGACTTGAAATTCAAGCTTCCAAAGAACATGGTGTTCATTAGGAAGAAGTTAATAAATAAAATGTATTAAAATGCAAGGTAAATAGTATTAGGGTAGTAATGCATTGCATCTCGCTTGAACTTTTGAAATTCTAATTGCACGACATCCTCATGGAGACTGTTCCACAGTCCAGCAGTGAACACTTGACAAACAGGAGACTATCTGCCGATGGTCCAAGCCACCACGAACCACTCTGTTTAAAAAAGATAAATCTCTGGCAGAAGCAGCCATCCATACCTTGGAACAGTGTTCTAGTGAAGGAAGGACAAATGACCTAAAGCAAGTTGCAGTGATTTTATCACTGTTATAAATATATGAGGCCTTTCCTACAGTACCAAACTTTCGTGCTGCATTTGCTGACACTTTCATTAGATGTTTCTCAAAAGACAGATGTGAGTTAAAAGCTACACCTAGAATAGTTAAAGATTCAGACTCATTTTGCAAAGTCCCACCCACTTGGAGGGGAGGATGGGGTGGAAAGTCTGTACAAGATCCGATAATCAACAGAGTCTTCATTTTACTGGAGTTCAGCCTCATACCCCACTGACTACATCGTTCACTAATCCACTCCATGTCCTGAATGAGACTAAGGGCAACTTCATTTCTCATAAGTGGAAACTTTATGACACCAACAACTGCAGCATCATTGGCATACTGAACGATCTTGTTTTCCAGACCAACAATCATATCACTTGTATACAATAAAAATCACAATGGGATAAGAACACCGCCTTGCGGAACTCCAGACAAAATAGGTCTTGGTGCTCTAAAGATCCCATCAACAGCAACTCGTTGCTGCCTGCCTGTAAGGAAATCTTGAAGTAAACCTAAAACATATCCACCCACTCCAACATTCTAGAATTTATGATTTTATACATGAACTTACCTGTTGTTTACATATAGCTGTAATTCTCGATCTCGACAGAAAATTCAAAACTGGCGGTCCCGCTAATATATGGTCAGGTGATACGACTACCCCGCCCTCTACCGGGTACCTGGATCCATTTCCATCAACAACTAATCATATTTTCTCTGTCGGGGCGGCGACTAGTCGTCTGCTCCTCTTCAGGAAATTCATCGGTGCTTTTTCGTTTCTTCTTTGGTGAAGTACCCACTTTTGTTGACGGTTCTGGCTTGTTTTTGGCTTTGGTTGAGATTTTTCTAGTTATGTCTGATTCAGGATCTCAAATTAGATATTGAATAGGGGTTGTAAACTCGAATGTCTTGGTCAACATAGACCCTCACTCTTCTTGCTCTAACTGTAGAGGGAAATTGTGCACGAATCTGGATAGATGTGATGAATGTTCGTCTTTGTCTGTGCTTGATTGGCAAAAGTTGGCTAAATATCAGGCAAAATTAAGTAAAGATAGGGCACGTAAGGCTTCGGCCAGAAGTTCCTCCCAGAGTAGGAAGTAGTATTGCCTCTTGTTCTGTTCCTGTTACCCTCCTGTTCCTATTCTGCCCCGAACCTGTTGTTTCCAACCCACTACTGAGTCAGACCTTGGGCAGAATTTGATGGTAAGATTTCGGCTCTTTTCTCTGCGTTAGAGAAGATTGGCCAGGATGTGAGTGCGATGTCTAGACATCGAAGTGTTGCAGTGATAGTGTTGTGGAGGAGGTGACTGTTCGGTCCCCTCGTTCTCCTAGGTCGAGGCCTCTGTCCGCTCCCAGGGCTCAGGAGAAGACATGCCGAAAAACAGCCGAAGGGGAGGCGAGTGGGGTCTGCTCACGAGCAGTTGCTCCCTCTAACAGTCCTGTTGCGTCCCAGGCTGTTGCAGCTCGCTATAGTAAAAGTGATGCGGAAGTGTCTTCTTGTGCTTCTGTTCGTCGAGGAGGAGTTGAAGCAGTCAGAGTCTAGTAGGCCATTGAAGAGACGCAGAGCTTCCTCTCCAAGTCAAGTTCCTATCAAGAAACTTTTTTTATGAATGTTCTCCTCTTCCGTCTTGTAGCTTTTGGGATAGCCCAGAGATCTCTTCTTCTTCAGGCAGTCCGGATGTACGTTCTCCACGGATCGTGCATTACTAGGATCCTCCTGTTAGCATGCAAGTAGCGGCTTCCTTCCCCGTTGGATCCCAAGTCGGCTTTTATGCCTCCGGTTCCTGGCCCCTTCGCAAGAGGACAAATTGGACAAGATTTTGAGACTTTTCGAAGGTTTTAAAGCTCCAGCACTTCAGGTTCCTTCTGCAACTGAGGCTCCGGTCTCTGCTCCCGCCACGCACCTGGCGCCTCTTCCGCACGCCTGGCTCGCTTCCGCTCGCGCTAATATGGCTCCGCTTCGATCGCGCTCCTGGCGCCACTTCTGCCCGCACTGGCCGCACTCATGACGCTACTTTGGCGCTGGCGCCTCCAAAACACGTTTCCAAGGCGCATAATGTTTGCGCTTCTAGCGCTACCGTGGTTTTTGGCGCCTCTTGGCTCTCGGATCTTCTAAGGCTCCTGACTCTCTCAAGCTCATGTTTCGATACGCTTGACGCGGGTCGGGCTCTTGGCGCCTCGGTGACGTTCGGCGATACTCAAGAGGATAACGCAAGTTTGGCTCCCGGAGACGTTTCTATCCGCGGTGCTCCAACTGCTTCAGAGATTCTCTCCCCAGTTTCCGATGTTTCGGAAGTAGATGATGTTCCGTCTGCTCCTACGTCCAACTTTAAGCATCTCTTACAACTTTTTGAAGAACTTTTTCAAGAAGACTTTGCTCCAGCTTCCCCTTCGTCTCCGACTACGCAGTTTGCCAAGATTTTAAACCTCCTTCCTCTAGATTTCTGAAGCTGGTCCTGTCTGTTTCGGCGAAAAGAGCTTGTCCGAAGGCAAGAAGGATGGTTGAGCAAGAAAAGATCTCAGGGTAAAACATCTTTCTGTTTTCCCCTCTCAACTGTCTTTAAGTCTCGTTCGTGGTATGAGACTGGGGTTTTCTTTTCCTTGGGAGACTCTGCCTCCTCCTCAAGGGGGATTTCTCCAGCCTTGTGGATTCTGCCCGTGGCTCAGCTTTTTCTTCGTCCAAAGTCGGCTGCGTCTTCGGAAATTGACCATCTGGTGAAGAGTTCCTATAGGATCTTGGAGATCTTTTCTTTTATTGACTGGTCTATAGAGCCTTGAGCAGGATAGTGAAAGTCTGTGATCTTCCCCAAGACTGCTACAGATCTTGATGCTATTTTGGCCTGCCTGGACAAGGCCATCACGGACGGAACGTCAGAAATTGCCTCAGTGACTGCTACCGGCATTTTGAAGAAGAGAGCACATTGGATTTCGTTTGTCGCGAGAGGAGTCTCCAGGAACCAGAAATCTGCTCTTCTTTTTGCTCCTTTGCTTAAGGAATCCCTTTCCCGCCACGTTAGTTAGGAAATTTCTCGAGGCTCTCACGGAAGTCTACTCAAGACCTACTGGCTCATTCTTCGAAAAGACCCAGGTTTTCGACTACTCCAGTAGTACCCAAGCCTTCTTTCCCTGTATCCTCTAGGCCTTCTCAGGGTACTCCTTCTTGCCCTTTTCCCGTGCTAGGGAAGAGGAAAATTCTCTTCTCATCCCCAGAAAGCTAGGGTACCAACCGATGAGTTCAGGGTCCTTCATGCAACGGTCGGAGCCAGACTAAAGTCGTTCTGGCAAGTTTGGGGGGCCAAGGAGCAGAACCCCTGGGTGATCAACGTTCTGAGAGAAGGCTACACCCATTCCCTTCTCAGAGAGTCCTCCTTTAAAGTCTTCGCCAGTAGACTTCAACGTATCATCCAGGGACTCAGAGAAACTTGTGGTGTTGGAGGAGGAAGTTACTTCCTCCTTCAAAAGGGAGCCATAGAAGCAGTCCTCGAACCTTCATCTCCGGTTCTACAACCGTCTGTTTCTGGTTCCAAAATCGTCAGGAGGATGGAGACCAGTCCTCGACGTAAGCGCCCTGAACAAATTTGTGCTTCAAACACCATTCAAGATGGAAACCACAGTCGGTTATCAATTCCCTGAAGGAAGGAGACTGATGGTGTCCTCGATCTCCAGGACGCATACTTTCATGTACCTATCCATCCGAGATCAAGGAAATTCCCACGGTTTGTGTTCAGAGGCAGGGCTTTTCAATTCAGGGCTCTTGCTTCGGCCTATCAACAGCCCCACAAAGTTTTCACAAGGACGATGGCTCCAATTGCGAAATGGCTTCACTTAGGGAATTCACATTTCCTTTACCTCGACGACTGGCTGATCCGGTCTCCGTCAAAGGCCAATGCATGAAGGACCTACAAAGGACCCTTTCTCTTACCGACGAATTGGGACTCATAGTAAATCTTCCAAAGTCACAACTCTCTCCATCTCAAGACTTGATTTATTTGGGAGTTCGGATGAACTCAGTTCTTTTTCAGGTTTTTCCGACGTCTCAAAGGATCGAGAAATGCCTGCTGAAAGTGAGATACCTGATGGCAGCCAAGACTTGTTCTGCCAAGGAATGGATGAGCCTTTAGGCACCCCTCATCGCTAGAGATGTTCGTCAGTCTGGGGAGGCTACACATGAGACCTCTTCAGTTCTTCCTACAGCAGATCTGGAACAGGAAGAAAGACACGGATTCGTTTGTTTTTCCTCTATCCACTAAGTAAAGCAAGACCTGTCATGGTGGAACGACAGGAGCAAACTAGATCGAGGTTTGTCACTGAGACAGAGGAACCCAGACCTGATGTTGTTCTCCACGCTTCAGACGAGGGTTGGGGAGCAACATTGGGGATCTTTCAAAGGCTCAGGCACTTGGTCTTCATCCCAACGGGACTGGCACATAAATGCGAAAGAGTTGAAGGCAATTCATCTAGCCTTGGAACATTTCATGTGCTTCTGGTGGAAAACAAAAAGATAGTAGTGCACTCGACAACTCCACAGCTCTGGCGTACGTGAAGAAACAAGGAGGCACTTGACTCCTTCTCTCTGTTCGAGATCGCAAAGACCTGCTTTTGTGGGCGGCAACCAAGAACATAGAGCTAGTAACTCGCTTCATCCCGGGAGCTCAACGTCAGAGCGGATATCCTCAGCAGGTCACTCCAGGTCATTCCGACGGAAATGGACCCTCCACCAGAAAGTCTGCCAAGGCCTGTGGAAGGTTTGGGGAACTCCCATGTTAGACCTGTTCGCAACGAGGGAAAACCGCAGACTACCTCTTTTTTGCTCTCCTGTTCCAGACCCAGAAGCATTAGCGGTGGATGCCATGCTCCTGACTGGTCGGGTCTCTTCCTTTATGCATTCCCTCCCTTCAGGATGCTGGGAGAAGTCCTGAAAAAGTTTCTGAGCACACAAAGGTGTGTCAATGATCCTTATAGCTCCATGGTGGCCAGGAAGATCATGGTTTCCAGAGCTACTGGAGAAAAGTAGTGGATTGGCCAAGGAGGTTGCCATTCAGACCAGACCTTCTGTGCCAGTTGCACAGCAGAAAGTTCCACAGGAACCCGTCAGATCTAAATCTGACAGGGTTCAGACTCTCGAGCGACTTACAGGAGGAGAGGCTTTCTCTAGAAGAGTGGCGCAGGCAATGGCTAGATCAACCAGGCCCTCTGTCACAAAGGTCTATCAGCCAAGTGGAAGCGCTTCAGGGAGTGGTGCCCGAGTCTGGAGTGTCTTCCACTTCTACGACTTAAGCCAGGTGGCGGATTTTCTTTGTTTCTGCACAAGGAGAAGAAATTGGCTGTCAGCACGATTAAGGGGTATAGGAGCATGCTGGTTAGTTTTCAGGAATAGAGGTATAGACCTTTCCTCGGACAAAGATATTGCAGAACTCCTTAAATCCTTTGCTACCACTAAAGGCAAATCTCTTCGTGTACCGCATTGGAATTTGGATGTGGTGCTAAAGTGGCTTACCTCCAAATCTTTTGAGCCTTTGAGTTCCTGTCCGTTAGGAATCTAACCAAGAAAACTCTCTTTCTCTGGCACTGGCCTCGGCAAAGAGAGTAAGTGAGATTCATGCTCTGGACAAAAGAGTTGGTTTTTGTGCGGATAAGGCTGTAGTTTCTTCACCTTGGGTTTCCTAGCTAAGAACGAAAACCCTAGTAATCCATGGCCAAGGGAATTTCCCATTCCTAGCCTATCCTCCTTGGAGTGGAAGAGAAACGGAGAGACTTCTCTGTCCGGTCAGAGCTTTGAAATTCTATCTGACAGGACCAGAAGTGTAAGAGGAACTCATGATTTTTTAATGCTCAACTAAGAACCCCAAGAACCCTCTATCTAAAAATGGGATTGCTTTCTTTTGAAAGAACTGATTCAGGAGGCACACAAGGAATTAAGGGATGTGGATTTCCCTTAGTTAAAGTGAGGCCTCATGAAATTAGGGCTATTGCGACTTCTTTAGCCTTCAAGAAGAACATGGCTTTAAAGGACATTCTAAGTTCAACTTATTGGAGATGTTCGTCTGTTTTTGCCTCTATTTGTTATCTGGAGACAGATCCAAACCACATATGAAGACTGCAGTACGTTGGGCCCCTTTATTGCGTCTGACACGGGATGGGCAAGGAAACCAGAGGCTCTAGATCCTCTCCTTAGTTTCCTTTGGTGCAGAAGTTTTTTTTGGTCGACTACTAGAGCCTAAGAGGTTAGATGGCCTAGTAGGTCTAATTTTAATAGGTTGGTGTGAGTTTTTATGGTTGGGTGATATGATGGTGGATGCTTTGAGTACTGCGCCCTGAGCAGGGCATTATATGCTTTGGTTGATTGTGTCGAAGACGGCTGGGCCAACAGACCTTTCTCCATATAGCAACCTGCGTCTGAGCTACTAGGCCCCGCAGTTGCACTAAGGATAGCAGGTTACAGAGGCAGTAACCGAGAAAACAGCTTCCTTAGCAGGTAAGGATCCAAAGTTAAGACGTTTTTTCTTAGCCTGATGATCTCAGGTTTTTTCCATTTAACACTTACAGCTGTCCATGCCCACCGCCTCAATGTGGCAATCAGAACTATATAAACAACAGGTAAGTTCATGTATAAAAATGACATTTTTATAATAAAATAAGATTTTATATCATACTTACCTGTTGTTTACATATAAAACATTCCCACCCGCCTCCCCAAGCAAGGGACAAGGGGACATAGAAAATATGATTAGTTGTTGATGGAAATGGATCCAGGTACCCAAATAGAGGGCGGGTAGTCGTATCACCTGACCATATTTAGCGGGACCGCCAGTTTTGAATTTTCTGTCGAGATCGAGAATTACAGCTATATGTAAACAACAGGTAAGTATGATATAAAATCTTATTTGTTCATGAAACTTACCTGTCAGATATATATACAGCTGTATTTCTCCGAAATCCGACAGAATTTCAAAACTTCGCGGCACACGCAGTGTGGCCAGGTGGTTAGTACTCATTCCCGCCACTGGGTGGCGGGAATCGGGAAAACCATTCCCATTTTCTATTCAGATTTTTCTGTCGCCGGGTACTGTTAACATCTGTTTACAGTACCTCCGCCTCTGGATTTCGTTAACTTGCATAGTTTTCACACTTGAGTATTCTATTGACTTTTGGTTTTTTGACTTTGGCTTGTGGATTGGCATACGCTTTTTGTGGACTGTTTATGATTTTGCTTTTGACTGCTCTTGAATGATGTCTGGTACTAGTTCTGCTAGCTTTCGAGTATGTTGTGTGAGTGCAAGGTGAGGCTACCGAAGGCTTCGGTAGACCCTCACTCAGTTTGCATGAGGTGTAGGGGGCATGTATGTTTGATCAATGATCGCTGCAAAGAGTGTGAGCCTTTGTCTGATGCGAGCTGGAAATTGTATGATTCCTATGTTCGTAAGTTAGAGCGTGACAGGATCAGGAGGTCTTCCTCCAGGAGTGTGTGTAAGAGTCAGGGTTCTATTTCTTCACCTGATAACCCCAATGTAGACATTGTTGTACCTGTCCCTGTGGTTTTGCCTTCGGGCCCTGAGGTTGTGTCTGCGGGGGGTTTGGCCCTGACGGAGATCATGAACACCATCCGTGCTCTAGAAAACAAAGTGTCTTCGCTTCAAAGTGCTGTGCAGTGTAGTGTTCCCCTAGTGTCGTGGAGGGGGCGCCAGATCGGCCCCATAATGCTTCTAGGCCTGGACCTCTGTCAGACTCCCAGGACTCAGGGAGAAGGCATGTCGAAAGCCGTAAGAGGGTTACGGGGGCTTCCCACCGATCTGACGTCCCTTCGGCAGTTCCTGTTGTCACTTCCCAGGCTGCCAGGATCGTGCTTCGCTCGTATCCTTAAAAACTGCTTTTCGTCCTCCGAGGCGTCCTCCTCGTAGGGGGTGGAATTCTCGCGGGACTCTCGCCCACTGAAGAGGAGCTTTTAGAGATGACGCTTCACGTCAGTTTTTCTCCGTCTGTGCGGGATTTTGAAGCTTTCCCCTGCCACAGAAGAGGACCCGTACGTCGTCAGAGGAGGACGTTTGCGAGCGCGCCCAGTCGCTCTAAGGAGAGAGCTGTTCTTGCTCCTGTAAGGAAGAAGAAGGCGTCCCTCGCCCCTCTTCTTCCCCGTAGGTTCTCCCTCTCCTCCTGGATATGAGACCTCTCCTTCCAAGAGTATCTTACGAGATATGCAGCGTCAGTTGGCCTCTCTTCTGGCCGAGAAGGAATCAGAACCGCGTCGTCGCAAGGATTTGAGGCTCCCCATTAAGAAGTCCAGGAAGTCCCCGTCTCCTGCTCCTTTTTCTTCGTCTCCATCTCCTGCTTCTTCGCCCTGTCGTCCTCTCAGCTCACGAGTTCCCTTTCGTGACTCTCGTCATCATCACGACGCCTCGCAAGCAGCTATCCAGGACTCTTCATTAGCTGCTCGTCAGGACGCTTCTCTCGCTGCCGCACAGGACGCTTCGGCAGGACGCCAGCATGACGCCAGGTTGGGCTCCCGATCGGATGCTCTTCAGGACGCCGCCAGGACGCCGCCAGGACGCCTCTTTAGTCGCCGCCGACGCTCCAGAGCATTCTGATCTTGCAGGGAAAAGTAGATCCCTCTTCCGTATCGGACCTCAAGGCCTTCGTTCCCCGAAAGCTGTTTGTGATTCTCGTGGTTCGCCCATTCATGAAGGAGAAGTCTCTGGCGATTCTGAGCCTGCGGGTTTTGATCAACCTTCTGCTTCCTCGTCTTCCGACTACCAGGTGTTAACCGGTCTTCTTAAGGACTTATTCGGTGATAAGTTTAAACCCTCGGCTCCTCTCTCTCCTCCTTCGCAGCTTGCCTCTTCCAAAGCGAGGAGAACGCTGGGTTTGTGAAGATGACTTCTTCACTGGCTACGAAGAAGGCCTTCAAGAAGGTTAACGCCTGGATGGAGGAACGGAAGACGCAAGGCAAGACTTCTTTTGCCCTTCCTCCTTCTAAGCTTTGGCGGTAAGGCGGGCATGTGTATGAGACAGGTGAGGACGTCGGTTCTCGAGTTCCTTCTTCGTCTCAAGGAGACTTCGCCAGCCTTGTCGACGCTTCCAGGAGGTCCCTACTGTCGACTGCTAAGGTTTCGTGGACTATGTCCGAGACCGACCATCATCTGAAGGGACTCTTCCGTTCTATGGAAGTTTTCAACTTCTTAAACTGGTGCTTGGGTGCTTTAGATCTCAAGCTTAGAAGCCCTGACTCGATCAGCCTGGGGAGCTATCCAGTGTTTTGAATTGCATGGATAAGGCCGTCAGGGATGGCTCTGAGGAACTGGCCTCCCATTTTTGTACAGGTCTTTTTAAAGAAGAGGGCCTTGTACTGCAATTTCACCTCCAAGTCAGTTTCTCCTTCCACAAAGGGCTGAATTATTGTTTGCCCCTTTGTCAAGCCATCTCTTCCCCAGCCTTTAATCAAGGATCTTGCTTCCAGTCTTAAGGAGAAGGCAACACAGGACCTACTGGCCCATTCGTCTAGACGTCCTTCAGTCCCTTCTACGTCTTCTTCAGTTCTATCCTCCAAGAAGAAACAGCCCTTTCGTGGAGGAGCTTCTTCCTCGAAATCGACTCCACGAGGGAGAGGTTTTTCCAGAGGAGCAGCCCCATCAAAACCCAGGGGCAAAAGTGATCATCAACTCCTCCAGACACCTGTGGGAGCCAGGCTACTTTCATTTGCGGGAGCCTGAGAGCGAAAGGGCGGACTCTGGTCCGTCGAAAGTTCTAGAGAAAGGCTACAAGATCCCCTTTCTCGATTCGCCACCCCTTTGTGCACGTCACCCAAGGATCTGTCGCCCTCCTACCATTGGGAAAAACAACAGATCCTTTTTAGATCTTTTGGAGCAGATGCTCGTAAAAGAGCTGTGGAGCCAGTTCAGGATCTAGCCTCTCCAGGGTTCTACAACCGACTGTTCTAGTCCCGAAACAGTCGGGTGGGTGGAGACCTGTACTGACGTAAGCAGACTGAACCGCTTCATTGTCAAAGAGAAGTTCAAGATGGAAACGTCACAGTCTGTTCTCGGAGCTCTAAGACCAGGAGATTGGATGGTCTCTCTGGACTTACAAGATGCATACTTCCACGTTCCCATACATCCTCAGTCAAGACAGTACCTGAGGTTTGTACTGGGGGGAAGAGTCTTCCAATTCCGAGCTCTTTGCTTTGGTCTCAGCACAGCTCCCATGATATTCACAGTGATCATGAGAAATGTGGCGAGGTGGCTTCACTTGGCGGGGATCCGCGTTTCGCTTTACCTAGACGATTGGCTCATTCGAGCTTCTTCCCAAGCTCAGTGTCTGGAGGACCTAAATTCGACATTGGAGTTGACGAAGTCCCTGGGACTTCTTGTCAACAAAGAAAAGTCCCATCTGATCCCGACTCAGTCCATCGTCTATCTGGGGATTCAGATGGATTCAGTGGCTTTTCGAGCGTATCCATCCCAAGAACGTCAACAACATTGCTTGGAAAAAGTTTCAGCTCCTGGGGAAGGAAACATGCTCGGTGAGGGAATGGATGAGTTTGCTGGGGACCATTTCCTCGCTGGAGAAGTTTGTTTCCCTGGGAAGACTTCATCTCAGGCCGCTCCAGTTTTTCCTAGCGGAGAACTGGATGAACAAGGAGGACCTGGAAGAGACCTTGAAGATCTTTCCGTCTGTCAAGACTCACCTGAGGTGGTGGCTCGACCCCTTGTTACTGGCAGGAGGCGTTTCTCTACGTCTTCAGAGCCCCGACCTAGTGTTGTTTTCCGACGCGTCCAGGGAAGGATGGGGAGCAACACTAGGAGGGGAAGAAGTGTCAGGCACCTGGAGAGGGGAACAGGTGTCCTGGCACATCAATCTCAAAGAATTAGGAGCTATCCATCTAGCCCTCCAATTCTTCGAGGATCGTGTGTCAGGCCGAGTTGTTCAGGTGAATTCCGACAACACCACAGCCTTAGCTTACCTCAAGAAGCAGGGGGGTACTCGCTCCCGTTCCCTGTTCAACTTGGCAAAGGAGATCCTGCTTTGGACTCATGCTCGGGGGATCACACCTCTCACGAAGGTTCATCGCGGGCGTGGAGAATATCCGTGCGGACCTTCTCAGTCGGCAGCATCAACTTCTGCCGACGGAATGGACCCTTCACGAGGAGGTGTGTCTGGATCTGTGGAAGTTATGGGGACGTCCCCTAGTAGACCTCTTTGCGACGTCCAGAACAAAGAGGCTTCTCTCTTTACTGCTCTCCTGTCTTAGATCCAGGAGCCTTAGCAGTAGATGCCCTCCTCTGGGACTGGAAGGGCCTAGATCTTTACGCTTTTCCTCCCTTCAAGATCCTGGGAGAAGTGATCAGAAAATTCTCAGCGTCGGAAGGAACAAGGATGACTTTAATAGCCCCCTTTTGGCCAGCAGCGGATTGGTTCACAGAGGTCATGACCTTCCTTGTGGACTTCCCAAGGACACTCCCCCTGAGAGTAGATCTTCTCAGGCAGCCCCATTTCCTAAGATTCCACAAAACCTCCCCGCTCTGAGTCTAACTGCATTCAGACTATCTCGAAGTTGGCAAGAGCGAGGGGTTTTTCGAGAGCAGTGGCAAAGGCTATCGCCAGTGCCAGAAGACCCTCTTCTAATTCAGTCTATCAATCAAAGTGGGCCAATTTTAGGAGATGGTGCAAGAGCAGCGGGGATTTCTCGACCACGACCTCTGTGCCTCAAATAGCGGACTTCCTTCTACATCTCAGGGAGAAAGAAAAAACTGGCAGTCTCTACCATTAAAGGCTATAAAAGTATGCTGTCGGCAGTCTTCCGACACAGGCCTAGACTTAGCCGACAACAAGGATCTCCACGATCTCTTGAGATCCTTTGAAACTGTTAAGGTTCCTAGGCCCATGACTCCTCCTTGGAACCTAGATGTGGTCCTAAAATTTCTTATGTCAGGTCTTTTTGAACCTATGTCTTCTGCTTCTCTCAAGAACGTGACTAGAAAGGCAATTTTCCTAACTTCTCTGGCGACGCTAAGAGGGTTAGTGAAGTTCAGGCTATTAGCAAACACGTTGGCTTTAGGGTCCTAATGCCGTTTGCTCCTTTAGTCCATTTTTTCTTGCCAAAAATGAAAATCCTTCAAACCCTTGGCCCAAGACGTTTGAAATCAAAGGTTTGACGGAGATTCTTGGACAAGAATCAGAGAGAGTCTTGTGCCCTGTCAGGCTCTCAAATTCTACTTAGCCAGGACGAAAGAAAGCCGAGGCCCGTCGGACAATCTGTGGTGTTCGGTTAGAAGACCTGACTTGCCTATGTCCAAGAATGCTCTGTCATTCTTTTTAAGAAGTACCATCAAAGAGGCTCATTCTTCCTGCCAAGAAGAGGACATGAGGCTTCTTAAAGTGAAAGCTCACGAAGTGAGAGCCATCGCGACTTCGGTGGCTTTCCAGAAGAACATGTCTCTTAACGATCTTCTGGGTACCACCTTCTGGCGGAGTAATTCAGTTTTCGCTTCGCATTACTTACGAGATGTGAAGTCAACTTTTGAGGACTGTTCTTCGCTGGGACCATACGTTTCCGCAGACACAATGTTGGGAGAAGAGGGCAATACTCATCCTATCCTTTAGGGGTTAGGTGGTATTTTTTAATCTTGGTTTTTGTATTCTCGGTTGTTGGGTGGCCACCGATGTGGACGTCCCAATCTTTTAGCCTATATTAGGTTCAATGGCTTAGTTAGGCTCGGTCAGGTGGTTGGTTGTTGCTCTTTTTCCCTCTCAGTATGGTCATATGATCTAGTCCCATTGTGGTCTCGCCCCCGTGGACAGGTCATCTAGATCTCACCAGCTTTATAGGTCCCTACCTTGCTGGAGAATCTAGTAAAGCAGAAGCAGGCTTGGGTGACAGTAACCTCGAAGTCAGCTATGCTAACAGGTAAGAAACCAAGGCCAATCGCCTACATCTTTTGTTTCCTAAATCCTATTCTGTCTCTACCCACCTCCAATGGTGGGATTCAGCTGTATATATATCTGACAGGTAAGTTTCATGAACAAAATGATATTTTAATGATAAAATAAAGTTTGTTCATACTTACCTGGCAGATATATATAATTATAGTGCCCACCCACCTCCTCAGGAGACAGTGGCACTAGAAAATCTGAATAGAAAATGGGAATGGTTCCTGATTCCCGCCACCCAGCGGCGGGAATGAGTACTAACCACCTGGCCACACTGCGTGTGCCGCAAGTTTTGAAATTCTGTCGGATTTCGGAGAAATACAGCTGTATATATATCTGCCAGGTAAGTATGAACAAACTTTATTTTATCATTAAAATATCATTTTTATTATAAAAATGTCATTTTACTAAACTGAAAGCAACACTAAAATCTATTGGGATTGCTGTACACTCAAACCCATATCAAGGTTCTCTTGCAAATGGCATGTCAAATCTAAGAGAGCATTGCAGGTATACACATTAACTGTTAGCAAACAATCCTTTAGATTCTACATACAGTACTTATATAGTAGCTTAAAAATAAGTTTTTTCTACAACTTTGGAGAGCACAAGGAGAATAGAAATTGGCCTGTAGTTACTGAAGTCTGCAGATATGCCCCTCTTTGGAACAGGTACAATATTGCTAAGCCTTGAAAATAAAGGGAAGAAACCATCAGGATCTTCCCTCAGCTATCAAGATTATCCAGGATTTTCTTAACATCCCTAGAGCAAAATGCAATTCTTGCAAGAATAAATTCGGGATGACAAGTATCAGGGAGAGGGATATCCTCTGCTGATTGCTTAGCTTCAAAAATAATGAAGCAGTTCTGCTTTTTCTTAGGGTCAGTAACCAATCTACCATCAGCTTTTAGTAGTAGAGGAATGACGATTAGCCTGACCCAAAGATAGATGGTGCCAGTTTGGTCCAACACAGACAAGGCTAAGTAATTCCTTCAAGTTTCCTCTTTAAGGAATGATTGTCATTTCTCTCAGTGATTTGATAAATTCTATTTGCAGCACAGCAAGACTCAACAAAAATGGTATAATTTTCATTTGAATGATTTCGTCTCCATGTGTTGTCATGGTAAGCATGATAGTCTACATATATTATCAAACCATAGCTGGTCATTTGTCCTGAAGTTAATGACCTTTCTAGGGACATACTTTATTAAATAGCCTTCAGCATTTCATTTAGCTTCTTCTTGGGATCTGGATCTGATATAGAATCTGAAATATCAAGTGCCTGACATACTTCAATAATGCAATTGCAATTGGCTCTAGATTTTAGCCAGAATGTTTTTCCAATGGTGGAATTAGAAATATACTGACCTACAGATATGTTCATCTCAATGACACATTGATCAGAAGTGCCTACATACTCACAGACCTTGAACTTTACAGTAGCTGGAGCATCTGTGAATATGAGGTCTAATCTATTACCAGAAATATGCATGAGTTCCTCAATTAGCTGAACATTAGTTTGCCAGGGCCAAGTAATAAGCTCAGTCTCTCCATCAGACAGTCACTAAACTATAGTCCAGTTTTAGTATGCTTCAGTGACAACCAGATAATGCATACAGTCACATTCGAATAAATCATTTGGCTCCTCTGTGCAATTTAGCCAACAATGATTGTCTTTTGCTAACAAAGACATGCTTGCAGGGTATCACGGATGTTTGTCTATGTTGCGTAATGCACAGTATTTGTTTGTTTGCCATCCCATATCCAACTTAGGCATGGTATCGCTGTACGTGGTAACGGGCACTGAACTTCCTCAAGAATGAAAGGAATATTAGGAATGTATATGAAACAAACTAATGCATTTTGATTAATTTATATTTTACCTTGATTGCCCATGTACCAATTAGTTATTCTCTATTGGGTAGATTTTATATGTTTTTTGCTTCTTCCAGTGCCACTGAGCTTGATTCTTCTAAGTTAGAGACTCTGTAATACTGTAAAGTGCCAGGCTCCTTTTTTGGAATTATTGTGACATTTCTCTTATTTTATCTTTTGTTTTGTTTTGTACTTGATATTGCTTTATTTATGGTTTTGTTTTCATTTGGAATGGATGGACATTTTAGTCTGCTGAAGTTTTGCTTGTCAAACATGGGCGCATCACTTACTTATTTTAGGGTTACTTTATGTTCTAGTTATGGGTGACATGACAGCTAAAGTCAGTCGGGTGACAGCTGAAAGGTATTTTGTGTGTCTTCACAATTAGGAGATAGTAATGATGATCGTCTTATCACTGCCTGGAAATATATGAATGCAGGTCATATTGGAAGAGTGCAGGGAGCTCAAAACATATTTGCATCAGGTTCCATCTTTAATAGGGTTAGGATTGAAATTATTATTCTCTTGACTTGTGTCCTGTGCAGTTTGTCTGAATTCCTACCTAGTCTACCTTGTCATATTTAACCAGATTTGCTGGGCCTTCCTACAGGTTTTTGTCTTGCTGTTTCCATTTCTCTTCTTTTACTGACTAACTGTTTTACAACCCTTCTTATGATACACTTCAACCATCAGTCTTTGAGAACCCTACAGAAAGTGTGGTAGTGGGTTATTTTCTTTGTTATCTGAGTATATGAAACTGAGTTCCCTTCTTGATGTTTTATGCAAGGAGTTGTTCTGTACATCCATCAGTCCAAGAATTTCTTGTTACAGTAGACCACAATTCAGCCACCCTGGAAAGGTGTGACCAGCAGAAAGTATTGCTTGATGTGAGGAACCTAAGACTCAGGACTAAATTAAATGCTTCAGTCCCCATACTGTCTACTTAGTTGCATCCATGCAATATACATCTCATATTCTGTTAATTCTGTAGTGTTGAAGTTGACTGTGTTAGCCATATTTAGGTCATTTCATTTGACCAAAGAAATGAAAGCCAATCTCTTAGGTATACATCCCACCACAAAATGGAACACCATTATGTACCACACCACAAACAGCATACTAAAATTTTTAAGTTCTGACTGGGTCATGAATGTTAACTGAATATTTTTCAGTTCTCCTATCTTCACTATAGACTGAATAAAGTCAGCATATGTTCTAATTTATGCATTGTTATAGTGTCACGATATGTGATTTGGTAGTCATCAGTCTCATACATTTTGAAGTGGAGAATAAAGAGTGGGGAAGGTATTGTGTTCCTATCAAGATAATCACTGCCATATTTAAATGTTTGGTTATGCCTATGTAGACAATTGTTTTGTTGGTTTTGAGGTTATTTCAGAAAAGTTTATTTTGATGAGTGGGTCTCCCAGATGTAGGCAGTAGCTAACTATAATTATAACTATGGGGTTTGATAGTTTCATTACTGGTCGATAGTGCACCTGAATTTTGAAGGTTAGTTGGTTGCCAGGGCATGAAAATAAAACTCCCAGACCAGTTGGCTGCAGATAGAGCATAGTGTTTAGGTGTCATGCCCAGCAATTTTGTCTTTGCACTCTAGATGCTTTTGCTAGAACACTAATTTTTGGAGGGGATTGGATCACAAAAGTCTTTAAAGCCATCTGACAAAATCTGGAACACACACAAAAACAGAGGCAAGAATTATAAGCAGGTTAATGCAGATGATGAATGTAACATGGATGCCAGTTCTAATCATAATAGGAGTCAAAGAGACAATCAGCAGCAGACCCATTTCAAGCTGATGAATTCCTGACTAGCTTAGTTCCAGTTGGTGGACTCCAGAATACAACACTGATAGTAAAATCTCAGCTGCCTGGGATCCTAGTAAACTTGACAAATTAGTAGACATGGAAATTTTTTGGTTTGATAATGGGAGGTCTTGGAACCAAATTTAGGATGAATTTAGTATGACTCAGATGCCATTGACAAGAGGGTGTGCCAGTCCTGCAGTGTGAGCTATTCTATAGACCACATATTTAGTTTATTTGTACTGTATTAAAATGTCAAATTTCTTTCCGTTAGGAAAACACAAACTGTAACTGATTAATCCTGTTCACTTTTATACTATACGTATTTCAATGTTTTACTAGCAGTCATGTCTTTCATATCTTCATTACTGTACTGAGGGTATGGTAATGTCAACTCTGAATAAAGTCAACATACATTGTAAAGTCTGTTCTGTAATGTCAGAGTAAATAGACAGTGATTTGGTAATTCTCAGTCTCAATTCTATTTTGAGAGCCAAGAATAGGAGAGGTGTTGTGTTCCTACAAAGATAATCACTACCATAATTAAATCAATGTTCAGCCATGAGTATATAGACAGTTGTCTTATAGGTACTGAGGTTATTTGAGACAAGTTTATTTCTTTGGTCTCCCAAGCTTAGAGAATAGTTGACTACTTAGGCTACAGTCAGGAAGTCAAAAAGTTTATCATATCCTGGCAACAAATAATTCACCAGTAAAACCTGAATCCATTACATTAGGTTGCCAGAGAGTGATAATGAACTTTCAGCCCAATTGGCTACAGATAAAGTGTAGTGTTTAGAAGTAATGCCCTGCAATTTTTTCTTTGTGTGCTAAATGAGCTGTGTAATATTTCACTGTGATTTGATTGGGTTACAAAAATCTTGAAACCCATCCTACAAAATCTGGGGATCGTGGAAAAAAGATGGCAACAACATGTTTCTATGGGAATATAAAAGAATGAGGCAAGAGTTACAAGCAAAATGGCGAGCAGGTAATTAAGCACATCCAGTAGGTGATGGAACTCATGGGGATGCCTGTTATAGTCACAATAAGAGCCAAGGAGATAATCAGGAGACCCATTTTAGGCTGACTAGTTTATTCCCAGTTGATGGTCTCTAGGTGTACAGAATACAGCACACAGTAAAACCCAAGCTGCCTGTTAATTCCAGTAAGCTTGGCAAAACAACTGGCATGGAAATTGACTTAATTGATGATGGGAGTTCTTGGCCTACAAGGTTCTAATAAGAAGAGCTGGCATTCCAAAATACTTCGAGTGGAAAGATAACACAAGGCATGGTATGGAATTCCCAGTTGGGCAAGACAACCTGCTTTCAGGTCACATTAAAGTCCCTAGGTTGTCACACTTCTGAAAGACCCTGACTATTAAATGCAGAAAGCATTTTTCATCCCACATCACAGTGGTGAGTAAGAGGACAAGTTGAAAGGGGGGAAATGATGCTCATTCTAACTAAATTTTGAGTTTCTGGTCAAACACTCTTTGAGGGACAAGAAATAAAATAGCAGAACCTGAGTTGACACAGATGCAGGAGTAGAGACAGTGTCAACAGTCTCATGAGCTCTGTGCTTAAAGAAGAGGTTCTTGAGGGACTCTGTGGACAGTGTGGATACACTGGGCTGGTCAGATGATATTGCTTCGTTTATGAAAGTTCATGTTTTCTTGTGAATGTTGGACAACCTCTGTCCAGTACTCCCCTGAGTTTTGCCTTTTGATTTATAAAAAAGAATTGGTATTACAGCAAACAAGTTTCATTTGGGTCCTCTGTAGAAGATAAGGTAACAACATAGAAAGTTAAGGTTTACATGTGACCTTCACAAACGAATGTCAGAAAGCATTGGTTTGCAACTATGAAATCAGAAAATAACCTATGCAGGTTGTTAGTTCTATTTGCTATAGATTTCCATCAGACCTACATCAGGGAGACTGCTTTGAGAGAATAGTTTTTACTTGTTTATGATAAAGCACATTATATTCTTGGTATAATGTGTCTCTGGAAATGTATATAACTGCATTTTGCCTTCATAAATCTTTACTTATATTTCAGGTCAGTCTGTTCAACAATTACACAGACTACAATAATCAAGAGCTGCTTGCCCAACAAGAGGTCCATTGGGTCCTGGTCTCATTCCAAGGAAAAGCTCCTACACACAAGTAAAGGTAAGTGTATTTTTTAGTTCCTTTTGTTGTTTGGTATGTTGAACCATCTTAAACAGTATACTGGGAGTTCTGTAGTGCAATTTTGTAATGTGACCAGTTTATTTGTAGTTTCTCAGTGTGCTATTGATCAAAATTATTTTCAGATTCTAAAAATGATATTTTAATGATAAAATAAAAGTTTGTTCATACTTACCTGGCAGATATATATATAGCTGTATTTCTCTAACCTTACAGAATTTCAAAACTCATATTTAAGAAATTCCAGTGTTTTGGTGGTTAGTATTCATTCCCGCCGCTGGGAAAGGGAATCAGAAATCATTCCCATTTTCTATTCAGATTTTCTAGTGCCACTGTCTTATCAGGGGAGGTGGGTGGGTCTATCATTTATATAATATCTTTATTTTGGTTCAAATATTAACAAACTTTATTTTATTGGATTAAAATATCATTTTGTTCATGAAACTTACCTGTCAGATATATATATAGAGAAGAAATCCCACCATTGGAGGTGGGTAGAGACAGAATAGGATTTAGGAAACAAATAAATGTAGGCAATTGACGCCTTGGTTCCTTACCTGTTAGCATAGCTGACTTCAGGTTACTGTCACCCAAGCCTGCTTCTGCAATTCTAGAGTCTCCAGCAAGGTAGGGACTTATAAAGCTGGTGAGATCTAGATGACCTGTCCACGGGGGGACCAAGTATGACCACAATGGGACTAGATCATATGACCATACTGAGAGGGAAAAGGAGCAACAACCAACCACCTGACCTGGAGCCTATCTAAGCCATTGAACCTAACATAAGGCTAAAGATTGGGACGTCCACATTGGTGGCCACCCAACAACCAAGAATACAAAAACAAGATTAAAAATACCACCTAACCCCTAAATGATAGGATGAGTATTGCCCTCTTCTCCCAACATTGTGTCTGCAAACGTATGGTCCCAGCGAAGAACAGTCTTCAAAAGTTGACTTCACATCTCAAATAATGCGTGTTTAACACTGAATTACTTCTAGAAGGTGGTACCCAGAAGATCGTTAAGAGACATGTTCTTCTGGAAAGCCACCGAAGTCGTTGGCTCTCAAAAATGAGCTTTGACCTTAAGAAGTCTCATGTCACCGTCTTGGCAGGAAGAATGAGCCTCTCTGATAGTACTTCTTAAAAAGAATGACAGAGCATTCTTGGACATTGGCAAGTTGTTAGTCTCTAACTGAACAATCTTTGCGAACACCACAGATTGTCCGACTGGCCTCGACTTTCTTTCGTCCTGGCTAATCTCTAGAATTTGAGAGCCCTGACAGGGCACAGGACTCTCTCTGATTCTTGTCCAAGAATCTCTGTCAAACCTTTGATTTCAAATGTCTTGGGCCAAGGGTTTGAAGGATTTTCATTTTGGCAAGAAATAAAGGACTTAGGAGCAAACGGCATTAGGACCTCTAAAGCCAGTGTGTTGCTAATGGCTTGAACTTCACTTACTACTCTTCGCCGTCACCAGAGAAGTTAGGAAAACCGCTTTCTAGTCACGTTCTTGAGAGAAGCAGAAGACATAGGTTCAAAAGGACTTGACATAAGAAACTTCAGGACCACATCTAGGTTCCAAGGAGGTGTCCTGGGCCGAGGAACCTTGACAGTTTCAAAGGATCTCAAGAGATCGTGAAGATCCTTGTTGTCGGCTAAGTCTAGGCCCTGTGTCGGAAGACTGCCGACAGCATACTTTTTATAGCCCTTAATAGTTGAGACTGCCAGTTTTTTCTTTCTCCCTTGGAGATGCAGGGAAGTCTTCTATTTGGGCACAGAGGTCGTGGTCGAGAAATCCCGCTGCTCTTGCACCATTTCCTAAAATTGGCCCACTTGTAATTGATAGACTGAATTAGAAGAGGGTCTTCCTGGCACTGGCGATAGCCTTGCCACAGCTCTCAAAAACCCCTCGCTCTTGCCAACTTTGAGATAGTCTGAATGCAGTTAGACTCAGAGCGGGGAGGTTTTTGTGGAATTCTGAAATGGGGCTGCCTGAGAAGATCTTCTCTCAGGGGAGTGTCCTGGGAAGTCCACTAGGAAGGTCATGACCTCTGTGAACCAATCCGCTGCTGGCCAAAAGGAGCTATTAAAGTCATCCTTGTTCCTTCCGGCCGCTGAGAATTTTCTGATCACTTCTCCCAGGATCTTGAAGGGAGGAAAAGCGTAAAGATCTAGGCCTTTCCAGTCCCAGAGGAGGGCATCTAACTGCTAATGCTCCTGGATCTAGGACAGGAGAGCAGTAAAGAGGAAGCCTCTTTGTTCTGGACGTCTGCAAAGAGGTCCACTAGGGGATGTCCCCATAACCTCCACAGATCTAGACACACCTCCTCGTGAAGGGTCCATTCATTTCGGTCCTGATTGATGCTGCCGACTGAGAAGGTCCGCTAGGATATTCTCCACGCCTGAAATGATGAACCTCGTGAGAATTGTGATCCCAGTGCATGAGTCCAAAGCAGGATCTCCTTTGCCAGGTTGAACAGGAACAGAGAGCGAGTTCCCCCTGTTTTTTGAGGTAAGCTAGGGCTGTGGTGTTGTCGGAATTCACTTGAACAACCCGGCCTGATACTGATCCTCGAAGAATTGAAGGGCTAGATGGATAGCCCCTAATTCTTTGAGATTGATGTGCCAGGACACCTGTTCCCCTCTCCAGGTGCCTGACACTTCTTCCCCCTAGTGTTGCTCCCCCATCCCTCCCTGGACGCGTTTGAAAACAACACTAGGTCGGGGGCTCTGAAGACGTAGAGAAACCCCTTCTGCCAGTAACAAGGGGTCGAGCCACCACCTCAGGTGAGTCTTGACAGAAAGGAGAGATCTTCAAGGTCTCTTCCAGGTCCTCCTTGTTCATCCAGTTCTCCGCACCTAGGAAAAAACTGGAGCGGCCTGAGATGAAGTCTTCCCAGGAAACAAACTTCTCCAGCGAGGAAATGGTCCCCAGCAAACTCATCCATTCCCTCACCGAGCATGTTTCTTTCCTAGGAAGAGACGAAACTTTTCCAAGCAATGTTGTTGACGTTCTTGGGATGGATACGCCTCCACGAAAAAGCCACTGAATCCATCTGAATCCCCAGATAGACGATGGACTGAGTCAGATCAGATGGGACTTTTCTTTGTTGACTAGAAGTCCCAGGGACTTCATCAACTCCAATGTCGAATTCAGGTCCTCCAGACACTGAGCTTGGGAAGAAGCTCGAATGAGCCAATCGCTGAGGTAAGAAGAACGCGATCCCCGCCAAGTGAAGCCACCTCGCCACATTTCTCATGATCACGGTGAATATCATGGGAGCTGTGCTTAGTCCAAAGCAAAGAGCTCGGAATTGGAAGACTCTTCCCCCTAGTACAAACCTCAGGTACTGTCTTGACTGAGGATGTATGGGAACATGGAAGTATCAGCATCTTGTAAGTCCAGAGAGACCATCCAAGGATTGGATCCTGGTCTTAGAGCTCCGAGAACAGACTGGGACGTTTCCATCTTGAACTTTTCTTTGACAAATGAAGCGGTTCAGTCTGCTTATGTCCAGTACTGGTCTCCATCCTCCGACTGTTTCGGGACTAAGAACAGTCGGTTGTTGAACCCCGGAGAGTCCAGCTCTGAACTTGCTCCACAGCTCTTTTTCGAGCATCTGCTCCAAAAGGATCTAAAAGGATCTGTTGTTTTTCTTGATGGTAGGAGGGCGACAGATCCTTGGGTGACGTACAAAGGGGTGGCGAATCGAGAAAGGGATCTTGTAGCCTTTCTCTAGAACTTCGATGGACCAGGAGTCCGCCCCTTTCGCTCTCCAGGCTCCCGCCAAATGAAAGAAGCCTGGCTCCCACAGGTGTCTGGAGGTGCTGAAGATCACTTTCTGCCCCTGGGTTTCGATGGGGCTGCTCCTCTGGAAAAACCTCTCCCTCGACCTTGGAGACGATCTCGAGGAAGAAGCTCCTCCACTCAAGGGCTGTTGTTTCTTCTTGGAGGACAGAACTGAAGCGACGATGTAGAAGGGACTGAAGGACGTCTAGAAGAATGGGCCAGAAGATCTTGCAGGGGCCTTCTCCTTAAGACTAGAAGCAGATCCTTGATTAAAGGCTGGGGGAAGAGATGGCTCGACAAAGGGGCAAACAATAATTCAGCCCTTTGTGATGGAGAAACTGACTTGGAGGTGAAATTGCAGTAAACAAGGCCTCTTCTTCAAGAGGGAGTTACAAAAATGGGAAGCCAGTTCCTCTGAGCCATCCCTGACGGCCTTGTCCATGCAATTCAAAACACTGGATAGCTCCCCAGGCTGATCGAGTCCCCCAGAGCTCTAAGCTTGAGATCCAAAGCACCCAAGCACCAGTCTAAAAAATTGAAAACCTCCATGGATCGGAAGAGTCCCTTCAAATGATGGTCGGTCTTGACATCGTCCAAGAAACCTTTAGCAGTCGACAGTAGGGACCTTCTGGAAACATTCGACAAGGCTGGCGAAATCTCCTTGAGACGAAGAAGGAACTCTTGCCCTGAACCGACGTCCTCACCTGTCTCATACCACATACCCGCCTTCCGCCCGCTCAGCTTAGATGGAGGAAGGGCAAAAGAAGTCTTGCCTTGCGTCTTTCGTTCCTCCATCCAGGCGTTAACCTTCTTGAAGGCCTTCTTGGTAGCCAGTGAAGAAGTCATCTTCACGAAAGGGCTCTCTCTCGCTTTGGAAGAAGCAAGCTGAGAAGGAGGAGAGAGAGAGTTGCCGAGGGTTTGAACTTATCACCGAATAAGTCTTTAAGAAGACCGGTTAACACCTGGTAGTCGGAAGACGAGAAGCAGAAGGTTGATCAATTCCACAGGCTCTGAATCGCCAGAGACTTCTCCTTCATGAATGGAGAAGCAACGAGAATCACATAAAGCTTTCCCCGAAGGCCTTGAGCAACTAAAGAGGCGTCCTTCTGGCGTCCAGAAGAGCGTCCGATCGAGAGAATGTTGCCTTTGTCATGTCCTGCTGGAGCGTCCGAGAGCCTTCTTGCGAGCGACACATGCTGCGTTGCGGCAGCGGAGAAGCTGCTGACGAGCAGCTTCTCGAAGAGTCCTGGATAGCTGCTTGCGTCATCGAAGCAGTGTGATGATGACGAAAAAAACAAGGGAACTTGAGAGCTGTGAGGGGGATTCTTCAGCTTGAAAGAAGCAGGAGAAGTGGTGGCGAAGAAAAGCGGAGCAGGGGAGAAGGGACTTCCTGGACTTCTTGATGGGAAGCCTCAAGTCCTTTTCCGATGACGGTTGGAGGTTCTGTTTCCTTCTCTGCAAGAAGAGAAGCCAACTGACGCTGCATATCCTGGATACTCTTGGATGGAGAGATCTCATATCCAGGAGGAGAGGAGATCCTGCGGGAGGACGAGGGGCGAGGGGACGCTCTTCTTCTTCCTTACAGGAGCAAGAACAGCTCTCTCCTTAGAGCGACTGGGGCGCTCAAGAAACGTCCTCATCTGACGACGTTCTGGTCCTCTTCTGTGGCTTGGAAAGCTTCAAAATCCGCAAAGACGGAGAAAACTGACGTGAAGCGTCTTCTTCTCTAAAGCTCCTCTTCAGGGGACGAGAGTCCTTCATAAATTCCACCCTCACGAGGAGGATGCCTCGGAGGACGAAAACAGTCCTTCATCAGGATTTGCCAAGCACGATCCTGGCAGCCTGGGAAGTGACAACAGGACCTGCCGGAACACGTCAGATCGGTGGGAAGCCCCCTGTAACCCTCTTACGGCTTTCGACATGCCTTCTCCCTGAGTCCTGGGAGAGTCTGACAGAGGTCCAGGTAAAATTCTAGAAGCATTATGGGGCCGATCTGACGCCCTCCACGACACTGGGGGAACACTACACTGCACAGCACTTTGAGCGATGACACTTTGTTTTCTAGAGCACGGATGGTGTTCATGATCTCCGTCAGGGCCAAACCCTCCGCAGACACAACCTCAGGGCCGCTCAAAACCACAGGGACAGGTAAAACAATGTCTACATTAGGGTTATCAGGTGAAGAATTAGACCTGACTCTTACACACGCTCCTGGAGGAAGACCTCCTGATCCTGTCACGCTCTAACTTACGAACATAGAAATCATACAATTTCAGCTATACGCATCAGACAAAGGCTCACACTCCTTGCAGCGATCATTGATCAAACATACATGCCCCTACACCTCATGCAAACTGAGTGAGGGTCTACTGAAGCCTCTCCTTTTTTAAGTAGCCTCACCTTGCACTCACTCACACAACATACTCGGAAAAGCTAGCAGAACTAGTTCCAGACATCATTCAAGAGCAGTCAAAAGCAAAATCAGAAACAGTCCACAAAAAGCGTATGCCAATCCACAAGCCAAAGTCAAAAACCAAAAGTCAAGAGAATACTCAAGTGGAAAACTATGCAAGTTAACGAAATCTTTGAGGCGGAGGTACTGTAAACAGATGTTAACAGTACCGGCTCTTAAAAATCTGAATAGAAAATGGGAATGGTTCCGATTCCCACTGCCAGCGGCGGAATGAGTACTAACTATCTGGCCACACTTCAAGGGACACGATGTGCTGCTCACGAGTTTTGAAATTCTGTCGGATTCAGAGAAATACAGCTATATATATATCTGACAGGTAAGTTTCATGAACAAACTTCTTTTTTGTTATGTTCTGTTGCGTGAGGTATGAATGCTAATGTGTATATTTGAGATATTTCGGTCACCACTTTAGCCTTCTGTGAGTAACATTGGCTTCTATTTAAGAAATTCATTGTTTTGTTCTTACTGAGGGTACCATTTTCTAATTACTGAGAAAGTTCAGAATTCAGATGTAGTTTTAGGAATTTAAAATTAACAGTTGTTTTATCTGTGGAATATTTCCAGTCTTTCATTTAAATAATATTTTTATTTTGTGTTCAAAATTTTATGTTCAAGTTCATTGGATTTTCTTGGATTAATTAGTAATGGCTGAGAATTGGGTAAAAGACAACGTTTGCTACCTAATACTGTGAGTGATACCTGTTTTCCAGAGAAGAAACTCGTTACTCTGCTCTTATAATGGGTACAGGCATTTGGTTATCGAGAAAGTCCAGAGTTAGTTGTTGCCCTGACTGATTTTTTTTTTTTTTTTTTTTTTTTTAACCTGACCACATGTTTATTTCAGCTATAAGTCTCACTTGTATATTAGGAGCACTAGTATTCATGGAACAATTCTTGGAGCTCTGCACATCAGTATTTTATTTTCTGTTTTGTTGCAGACCTCTAGGAATAAGACCAAGTAGAGAGAAACATGACACTATTGTAGGTTTCTTCAAAGTTGTACGTTGCTGGAGGTATTAACTGAAGCATCTTTTGCTATGTTGTTACTGGAGCTTTATGGGTTCATATATGACTGATAGGCATGCCAATCTTGCAAAAAGTGAGCATCTACAAGAAACTGGGGATTGGCTCTTATTTAAAGTTAACAGTGGATTATTTATTTGGTGGTTACTTGTCTAGAAAGATACTCAAATGGAGGTTTGACCATCTGTCACCTACCCCAGGTAGCTCATCTCAAATTTTTGTGTTCCTAGAAGAGGGACTGTCGAGTGGTTATGGTGCTCGTGTGTTTAAATTTAATCAGAAATTGTTATGTTTGATGGAACAGCTCCAAACACTCCTGTAGAATGACAAAGAGTGGTTAGAGGGATGAGTCAGTGAAAATTTTATCAAGGAACTGTGAGTTGTTAGACTCTTGATAAAAAAGACCTGTGTATTTACCTATCCTGGTGCTGGCCTTTTACTTATTTCTTGGCAAATCGCTATTTATGATGGGAGCAAATACAAAAAAGAATTTACTATGATGCAATAGAAATACAACAAGTACCTGATTGACACCCTCTGAGCTAGCTATGGATAACTTTGGGAGGACTGAATATGTTTGAGTAACTAAAGGTATTTGGACTCGAACAAACAAGTACAATATTTATAAGGGTATGCCAGCAGTAAAACAGCAAGTTGTGAATAACATGATCTCCACCTATTTTCTGTTCCTGTTACACTGAGATCAAGTCATCATTTAAAATATGATGAATAATCGAGTGATTTTAATAGTATAACGGTACATGCTACTCCTGCTGGATTTAGTCTTGTGAAATAATCCACATGTGGCCCCCGTTGCTCTGTTGAATGCTTAGCAGCATGAGTTCTTATCCCAGTCATGTATGTGTTCTGAGTGTACTAAATCCAGTTTATACTGTGTACTCTACTGATCTGTCTGTTGGTGTTATCATTAGAGTAGTTTGCCAAGACAGTAGGGTCACATAACTAACTCTCATAAGGCTGGCCTGAAGTGTTTTCCCTTGAAAAGGAGACAAACATCGGTGAAAAGTAAAGTTTAAAAAATTTGAGAACTTGATGGGACGAGACAAAAGAGTAAAGTAAGAAACTTAAAAAACTGAAAGCATTGTAGTTTGAGTCAAAGGTTCACAGCAAAGGGCTCTTAGTGTCGTCTTCAGTTTGCCACACAAAGTACTTTGCATGCAGTCTGTTTCTGGTCAGTCGTGTAGGGGATTAATACAGTATTGCCCTATATATATTAGTAGATACTGCTAAGGCATCTTATGGTTTCAACTTGTGCTCATATAGAGAAAATATAACGAACAAGATGCTTCCAAGATAAAACACCAAAGAAGATACATTTGTTTGGAACAAGATAAAAAGGCCATTAGTGTTCTAGCTGAGAATGTTACCATAGACTAGAACTGCAAAATAAAGGAGAGAAAAACAGTGACCAGGAAAGAGGAATATGTATATAAAATACAGTTGAAATAAAATTCAAGATAAATAAACAAATCTGTATGTGAAGAAACATCTGGGAAGACAGGCCTCAATGCAACTGAAGCAGCTGGAAATGACAAGCACCTGAATCTACAACAACACTGACGCGACACCTTAACAAAATAAAGCTACAGATAGTATGGAGGCTTAGGACAGGCTCTGGGAGAAATGGTTGAAGTTCCCATTTGAAATGAAACTCAAAGTAGATGGCAAACAGGGTATGTTTTTGAAAAAGGAAGCTGTCACTTTTGAGTATCGATTCTGAGGCGCTGGTGACATTCTAAAAGTGAGGAGTGTGCAGTTCGCTAGGCCATGCTATAAGTAGAGCTACGCCCATTTTTGTGTCTATAGAAACCTCTTCTGATAATTTGTTTTTGTTTCATATAACTATTTTATTTTTATTTGTTTTCATAATCACCTTAAGCTGGCGGACGCGCTGTAAAATTTCTTAGCTTTTGTAGTGATTTTTCTATTACTTTAATATTTCTGTTGTTTGGGGTATGCCAGATCATATACTGCATTTAAAAACATTCATGTGTTCATTTCCATTTGCAGGTCTGTAGCTCACTCCCAGGAGCAGCCAAGTTTATATACTCCCTTAGATGCACTACCAGACATTTCTCAAGCAGCCTACAATCCTCTGAAAGACGGTATCTTATGGTGAGTAATGTACTCCTGACTTAGTTTTGCTATAAACACAAGCAGTGGCTGTCTCTTCTCTTTCTTCTGTTAAGTGTTTCTAAAACCTATCCTCATTTCTTCTCATAATCATTTTGTTTGTTTGTTTGTGCTGTTATCATTTCTCAAACATGTTCAGTCTAGTGTTTCTTGTTAGTGGACTGCATTTCAAGCACAGATTTTTCTGTCCATGATTTCATTTTTAATTCATATATAATTTGATTTATTAAGTAGGTTTAGTTACAGAACTGTATTGTTTTCATTTCATTTCTCTTTGCCCTGACAGCTCTAATGTAGGTTTTTTGCTGTTATCTTTAATATGTGACAGTACCTAACAAAATGGCATTTAACTTTCCAACCAGACTTACAAGGACTAAACAGACATCAGTGAATGATAAACCCACTAAAGAGTAATGCAGATAAAACCTCAAGAGATTAAGATTAGGAGACGAACATGAGATAACCTACGCACATAAAAATGTGATAAAGTGAACAAAAAATATGAAGATAATGGTGCAGTCCATTTCAAAGCAACATTAAAGTGTCTCTTAAACTTATTAAAAGAATTAGCATCCATCAAACACCCAGAGAGGCTGATCCACAATTTTGTAATGTAGGTTATGTAAGACTTGTGGCAATGAATAAGCTGACATCAGATATTAGGACGCTCCCTCATAGGGATCTCTTGAAGAATTCCTTCTTCAACAAGAGGTGAAATTTGAAGCCAAGTACTGTTTAAAGATATCAGATGGCTAGGTGGGAGACGTTTTTGAAGATTACTTTATGCAAAAGTTAAGTGTTATACAGTTAGTTATACAGATACTTAAAGGTGATTTGGATCTTATTGAAAACATATTTCTAAAATATATAGCTTGAGCATTTTTGCATTGGAGCAACTTTTGTATAGAATTAGAGGAAATGGATAGTAAATGCATCAGAGTCTTTCCATGTCAGAATTATCATTCAATGTTCTTACTGGCTTCACTAAAACCTTGTTTTTTCTTTTCAGGTTATTTTACAAAGTTAAAGATTTCCTCATAACAATGAAGAATTGTCGGACAGAGAACTTCACATAATTTTTGCCCTGTTTAACGAAGAAGAGCCCATTCTGGCATAAGGCCAGCTTCATCTAACAAGCAGACAATCAAGTTTGGTCCGATCTGTTACCGACCTTACATTCATGGAAAAGTTTTTTTTTCTCAAATGAGAATATTTTAAGGAACTATAATTTCTTGTTGCTGCTTTCAGCATTTTTATAATGACTTTAATGTCTTTACATCAAACTGTGGGATTTAGTTATGTGTATGGGTGATATGTTTGGAGGCCTGAATATTTGTTAGTTTTTATGATTTTTCAAAGGTACCTGTGTACCTACGTAATGATGATGACTTGCAAGGTGCCTGGGGATATGGAAAAAATTTCTTGATACTGCTTGATGACTGAATGGGTATATTGCCTGACCTTTAGCTGTGCTGCATATTGACTGATAGGTTCATTCATTTATTCATTATTAATTTATTCTTCTTTTGTCAATATCAGAGTCTTGAAACCTCACCTTTTCTGGCAATTTTTGAGCACTTGCGTCCAAGGCTTAGTCCCCTGGACTATGAAGGGTTTGTTAGTCTGTTTCTCTAACAGTTTAAAATTTTCTGAGTTTTGTACAGTAATTGTTTTGGTAATGTCGTTTTCAGACAGAACCCTTAAAATGATACTTTGTGTGATCTTATATTGTAAAAGTCATCAGTTTATAATCAGATTAGGTGAATGACCCTAGAACACCTCTTTTCATAGCAGTGAATGTTTAGGGGCTTTGGCTGAAGAAAAAGAATGAACTGGTGACTGAATGAAAGTGCACACTCTTCGGAGGGAATAGAAACAGTCAGAAACTGGAAGTTGGTACTATCAGGTAATTTGATAAAACCAACTAGAAAGTGTGAAAAAGTAATACAGTACTGTACTATGATGTTCGTGCAATATAGATGGTGCTCGAGATATTGTATGCTTGTAAAATGTCTGGAATATTTGAATAGAAGAAGCAATATAATTGCATTAGGAGTTTATGACGATTGACTTTTTAAGCAATTGTAATAATTTTAATTTGTACAGATGCCAGAGAGCTTAATCACTTAATGGATTGCAAGGGGCATATTCATTTTTGCATAATTTTATGCGTCTGCAACTACAGGTATTTTCCGTGGGCGTATGTATGTGGTTCGCCTTTCAATTACTCACTTGGTGCACTGTAGGCACTACTAAAGGGTGTTTGCAGCGTCCTTTCGGCCCCTGGCTGCTGTACCCACATTTTAGCCTTTTCATTTGCCTTCATTCCCATTTCCTTTCTTCCATCTTGCTGTCCAACCACTCCAATTCCTTCTTTTTTCACTGTCTTAAACATCTAATGGCTGAAGGTGCCCCTTCAGTGCTTGGCTTTATGGCTGAACCTTTATAAATCAAACGACATTTAATTCACACCCCGATTTTGGCGTTGTACCAACGTTGGTCAGAGTTTATTAAGCAATTGCTCGAAATCCCTGTAACACTGATTTTTATTTTTTAGGACATCATCAGCAAAATATAATTGTGATTCTATAAGAGTTTTTCCCTATGTAGATCAGTTGGGAGAATAGTTTTACTTAAATCAATCAGTTACTCCTGTAACACTTTATCACCATAAGTTAGAGCTTGGCTGGATAAGGTACTTAGTCATCAGTCATTATTATTATTATATTATTATTATTATTATTATTATTATTATTATTATTATTATTATTATATTATTATTATTATTGTTTGTTGTTAAAGATTAAGCCAGCACAATGCCAGCACGGCCTCTTGCTCTCAAAAGAGATAAAAGATGGTGGTTATAAAAGGAAGGAAGAAAAGGACAGGGATTGTTGTTTCACATTTAGCTGGCCTTGTGCCAGCACGGGCTCTTGCTCTGAGAGCAGCCCGTAACACTATGTTGATGATGAGTCTGTGAGATGGGTAGGTTAATGAAAACTTTATTATGATGCATGAAAGTGATTTTGGTGGGGGTGATTTTGAAGTGAAAAGATTTAACAGGCAGGGTTGCAACCTCTTTGAACCCTAAGGTACCCATCAGATGAGGATAAAAGTATGATAGCAGTGAGTGTTGGCTAGTGGGAGAGGCCAACAAATGGAGAAAAAGAAGAACTTGAGTAGTAGGCACAGGTAGCTAGTATGCTAGCTCGTGATGACCTAAAGCCATATTCCTTGTCCGGTCCTAATTCTTGTGTGTGTATGTGTTTTGTGCATTTGTTGGGTGTTGATTGTAGTGGATGAAAGGTGATTTTGATAGGGGAGAGAGTGATTGCTAAAGAGTCAGCAGTTAGAGATGAGATGGAGTGGCTTTTGATTTGTTGTCTGGTTTAAAGTAGGGGTCGGGTCTGTTGTGTCTGATTTAAGAATTGGGAAGGAGAGCGGGTGGTTAAAGGTAAGGATTCTTTAGAGTTACCGTGGTGGTGGGTAGGAGCATAGGAAGCCTGCAAATTCATGAATGTTTGCCAGTATGTGCTTTGTTATTTGGGTAGCTGTTCTTTCATTTCCTTCATATCTTGTTCTTAACTGTTCTGTTTCTGTACAGTCAAGAAGGTAGTGTTCCAGGGGTTCTTCTGGGATTGTTTCACAGTACTTGCATGGTTGGGGGTTGTCTACTATTCTTTGCCATGTGCATTGGTATCCTAGCCTTAGCTGATGGATTATGACTGCTAGGGCCCGTGACATGTCTTTCGTTATATTGTGTGGTTTTAGGTTTACGGTGTCCATGTGCCATTTGGCGGTTTTTGAGCCACCGAAAACAGCTCTTCTGACTTTGCTTTCTTCCTGCAGTTGGCAGTGTGCTGCTGCCTTGTTTTTCAGTTGTGTGAGCGAGGGGGTGATTTTGATACTAATGTTGCTGTGTAGCAACCCACTTTTTGCTAAAGAATCTGCTTCTTCGTTTCCTTGGATTCCCACATGGCTCAGAATCCAGTTTAGTGTTGTTTGCCTGTTCCTGTTTTGATGGAGGCTTGCGATTGCCCATATGCTTGATAGAAGTCTGATGTTTTCTTTTGCTTTTCCTTTTGTTACTGTATAGCCTGAATTGCTCCTTTTGAGTCAGTATGAATTGTTGTGTTTCCCTGCCTATGCTGAGAGTCTTCCAGAGCTTTTGCAATGGCAATTAGTTCAGTTTGTAGAGTGGAGGCATTGTCAGAGAGCCTCCAGCATCCTTTGAGGGTTGTTGAGATCTACCGATCCATCCATAAAATATTCATTTGTGGCCTCAGTTTTCCTGATTGCCTCTTGGGCTGCTAGCCTTAGCTGTTGAGCAGTGCATGCTTCTTTGCTTGCAGGGAGGATCGTAAATTTTATTTTTAATAGTTCAGGCTCCCAGGGTGCTTGTTCTTTGTACTCTGTGATTGGCGTGTCTTCCTTGATTGCGGCAGCTTGATTTTGCATTTCTACTCTCCTTAAAACTGCTAGGAGGTCGCCAGCATATGTCTTGGGGGGTCTAGTTCCTCGTGAAGCTCAATGTTTTTCTTGATTTCTCTCTTGAGTGGGCAGTTCCTGCTACCTTTCAAGGTTTTTAGCAGTATGGATATGTTTCTCTGATCTATTCTGTGAGTTAGAGATTGTAAATTTGTCTCGTTTCTCAAGACACACAAGTTAGTCCACATGGGTGCACCTGTGATGAGTCTTAAGGCATTGTTCTGGATTACCTCAAAGCTTTTTTTGCTCTGTGTTTGTGAGGCAAGTAAGGACAGGTGCTGCGTACTCAACAGTTGACCATATTGTCTGTATGTAGAAGGTTCTGAGGGCATGGTATACTGCTCCTTGTTTTAGAGAGGTGATTCTTCTCATGGCATTGTGCCTGCATTTGATTTTTTGCTTGAGTACTTCTATTTCTTTATGTGGAGAGAGTTGTTTGTTGATATTTACTCCTAGGTACACAATGTGTTCTACCCATTCAATGGGTTCACCCATGAGTTGTATTTCGTTTGGGTTTAGATCATGTTTAATTGCCATTGCTTTGGTTTTTGCTGTATTGATTTTTAGACCAAGATCTGTACAGCTATTTTCAATTTGTGTTACTGCATTTTGCATATTTTGGTAGGATCTGTACCTGTGTGTGCTCACTAAACACACATCATCTGCATATATGAAAATTTCAACTCCATCTGGGAGGGTGATTGTGGCTACATTTTCCATCATTACATTGAAGAGGAAGGGGCTAAGTGTTCCTCCCTGTGGTGTTCCATTTTCTAAGTTGAGAAAATCTGAGCTTGCTCCTTGGAAGGTGACTCTGGCTTGTTTTTGCATGTATCCTTTGGCCCATGCTAACAGGTTACCCTTAACTCTTTTGTCCACCAAGGTTGCAAGGATGACGGCTGCGCTGGCTAGTTCGTAAGCTTTTTCTAGATCGAGAAAAACTACAATTGATTTTCTGTTGTTTATTGTTGCCATTACATCTGCTAGGCATTCTTGTGTGCCTATTCCTTCTTTGTAACCATATAGTCGATGATGTAGTGGTCCTGTTTTCCATAGGAGTCTGTTTAGTACCATTCTCTCTGCAGTCTTTTCTGTGCAACTGATGAGAGAGATGGGCCTGTAGGAGTTTGGTTCCTTGGGTTTGGGAATTGGCTGTGTGTTTTGTTGATTCCATTGTGTGGGTCTGACTTGTTCAGTGTATGTTCTGTTGATTATGTGGAGATGTACTTCCTTGGCTGCTGTGCCCATGTCTGATCCTGGAGCTGTGTTCTTTCCTTTTTGGAGGGCTTTGTTCAGCTCATTCATTGTGAATGGGGTGTCAGTGTCATCAGGCTCATTGCATGCTGTGTTGATAACTAGCCATCTCCCTGGATCTAGTGTCACCTGCCTTTCTCTTGTGGCTGGTGGCAGATGAGCCGTTTTGGTCCTGTCAGCAAAATGTTGCGCAAGTCTGTTTGCTTCTTCCTGTGGGTTGGGATGATGTGCTTGTGGTGGTCTGATCTTTCCTGATACCTTGTTGAACCACCACCATGTATTCGCAATTGGGGTTAGACGGGTTGTCTGAGAGCACCACATCAGCCAGGTTTCCTGCTTTACTTCTCTGGCTGTTTGTGTTGCATGGTTCATTACATCCCTTAAGACAGCATGTAGTTCATCTGTGGGTTGTTTCATGAAGAACTTCCTTGTTCTGCTAACTCTCAAATTCATTTCTTTGATTCTTGAGTTGTAGTACCAGCTGTCTTTGTGGGGGGTTTTGTTTGTACCAAAGGTTCTCTTTGGCATGGAAGCATTTGCTGCACTGTGTTGGCTCTTTTCTAAGTCCTCTTGCAGTTGGTTCATGTTTTGGGCCAGGTCTCGTATGTATTGTGTCGCCCAACTGGTCATATGGTTTTCAAACACTGACCAGTTGGCCAGATCTGGTCTCCAGCCTGCTGGAGGAGGTGTTGGTGGAGGTATTTTTGTTATCCTTATGTTAGTTTCTGTTGCAAAGTGATCACTGGCCAATATTGGGTGCAATTTCCATGTGCAGTTTTCCTGTAGATTTTTGGATATGAAGCTTAGGTCTAGCCTTCCGCCTTGGAGGTGTGTTACTTCGTTGATATCGTTTAGCAGCTTGACTTCAGGAAATTCTTTCATTAGCAGATTTATGTGTCTGCCTGCTACATTTGTATGTTGCTGTGAGCATAGGCACGGGTGATGGGCATTGAAATCTCCTGCGAAGAAGGTGTTTTCTCTGGTGGCTGCACTGAAATGGTTTTCTCCCTCAAAGGTTTTGTTATGGCCTTTGTATATGTTGTGTACAATTAAGGAAGCATTTGCTAGTCTTATAAGGACACTTAGCATTTCTGTTCCTTGACCACAGTCTATATTTCTTGTTTGTTCGGAGGGAATTGTTGCTTTAATCAGCGTGATTAACCCTCTGTTTTCATTTGTGTGTGGGGTTTTGTACACTGTATATCCCTGGAATGTGAATTTGGCAGTTTCTCTTACTACAGTTTCTTGTAGGAGGATGATATCATGCCCTTCTGATAGCACTTGTGATTGCAGGAGGGCATATTTTGTGTTGGCACTGTTTATGTTCCATTGAAGGATTCTGAGGTTGGTATGTGCTGCATTTCTGCAGTTTTGGTTGTCTGTATGGTTTGAATTGTGTTCAGCCATTTTGGTTTATAACAGGGCTGCAACTGTGTTCCTCAGTGCTACTGTGTAGTCCACTCCTGGGAAGAGTTGTGCTATAACTGCTTCCACAACTCTGGCTACCTCTTGTCTAAATTCCTCACAGGTGAAGGAGACTGCATTTCTTTTGGAGGGGGACTCTGGGGTGCTGGTGCAAATGCTGTGGGTAGGATGTGAGGATGAAGGTGTGGTGGTAGGGGCAGGTGGGAGGGTAAGTAGGGGTGTTTTTCTGGCTGGGGTGTTGATGGTGGAGAAAGGAGTAGGATTTGGAAGTAGGGGTGTTTTTGTGACTGGGGTGTTGTAGGCAGAGAAAGGAGTGGGATTTGCGGATGGAGTCTGTGTGTCAACGCGTGTGTCTTGGTTTCTGTGTTCTTGGAGTTTGGGGTCTCGTTTGTTTATGGGGGGTGGCAGTGGTAGAGTTTTGTGTTGTTGTCTTTGTTGCTTAGGCTGGTGTGTGGGTGCAGTTTGGGGTTGTTTTGTGTGTGCTGCTGTGGAGGTCTTGTGGGAGGGGCTTGCTGTTGTTGTTGGTGAGGTAGTTGTTGTTGGTGAGGTTGTCGTAGGGGTAGTTGTTGCTGGTGTGGTTGTCTGAGAGGTAGTTGTTGCTGGTGTTGTTGTCAAGGGTAGTTGTTGTAGGTGGCTGTCAGTTAGTTGCTGGTGTTGTTGAGCCTGAGGGAGCACTCCCTTCATTTTCCAGATTATCTGAAGCCGTGTCGTGCATCCTTTGTACCATGCGTGGTGTCCTTGTCCGCATTTGGGGCATTTGGCTTTTGTTTTCTCCTTGTTGTTGTGTCTCTGTATGCAGCTGGTGGTGTCGTGTCTTGAACTGCAGACACCACAAACTACATATTGTGCTAAGCATTGTTTCTGGTGGTGTCCGAATCGCTGGCATCTGAAGCATCTCAAGGGTTCAGGTGTGTAGGCCTCTTTTGGGAATTTTCCCCATATTGGGATAACCATTTCATCTGGTCTGTTCCCTTTGAAGACTGCTAGCACTTTTCGTGTTGGGTCTCCTGCCTTGTTTCTACATCATACTGCTTCCTGAATGTAGGGGAGTTCCTTTATGGGGTCTATGGGGAGGGTTATTGGGTATCTACAAATGATGCCCTTCTGTGTCCTTTCTGCTGGATCGAGTATCTGAGCTTCCTGCTTCAGAATTTCAACTGCTTCTGTCATCTGAGGTGTAATTTTAAAAAGTCCTGTGTTGTTCGGTCTCGCCTGTATTTTTATTCCCAGGTGTTTTTTCTCCAAAGCCACTACTACGGCATATGACACTGGTTCTCTTAAGGGATCGGTTTGAATTTGGGGAAAGGGAGCGGGGGGTATTCGTGTAGTGATTGTGCATTTATGTTTGTTGTGTTTGTGGTTGTTTTTGCTGTGTGAGTCTGTCTTCGTGCTTTTCTGAGGGCCTTCCTGTTTGTCATCAAAAGCCGTGTTTTTCCCTGAAAAATATTTGCTTTCAATCAATACATGTACTTTTAAGTAAACAATTTCTAAAAGCTCCGTTGTTTGTTTGTGTTCGTCTTTCAGTGTCGGTGTCAGTGTCAGGGCTGTCGTCCATTCTCGGTCTTTGTGTGTCCTGTGTGTGAGCAGTGGGGAGATGGAAAGGGTTCTGGCTCGTCGTCTTGGGGCAGTCATGATGGGGGTAGCGGATGATGAGGGTGTCGTGCCATTGTGAGGTGTGTCTGTGGGTGAGGGTGTATCTGTGAGTGTGGCTGCCATGTCTAGGTTGCAGGGAGGAGAGGATGGTGAGGATGTTGTGCTGCTGTGAGGTGAAGATGTGGGTGAGGTTGTGTCATTGATTGTGGATGCCAAGTCTGGGTTGCAAGATGGAGAGGATGATGAGGTTGGTTGTGGTGCTGTGCTGTGAGGATGTGTGCAGGGGTGTGTTACTGTATGAGGATGCCATGTCTGGTTGCTAGAAGGAGAGTGGAGGAGAAGGAAGAGGTCTGTGAGTGGAAGCTATGCTTGATGTGGTGGTTGAGTGCAATTACAGAGAAGGGAGATTGGTGGGAGTGAGTGATGTTGGTGTGTGAATGATTCTGGGGTGCCCTGCCTGTCCTGTTGATAGCTATTTACTGCTCTACAACAGTAGCAGCTGAGAAACCTTCTTATTTATCCCACAAATAAAAAGACTCAACAGTCTACTGTTGTAGTCAGGGAAGTGTGTATTTTGGTCTTGCCTGAAGGGCTTGTGTGTAATTCTCTCTCTTGTTAAACTGATTGCCTGATGGGCTTTTCCTATTTTCTGTCTTATCTAAGATGCCAGCCTAAAGGACCCTATGCCACTTGCAATGAAGAATTGCGAGAGTGGGAATTTTTTGGCTCTGAGTCTTGCTTCTCCTGGAGTTTTAAGACCACAAGGGCTACCAGATTTTCCACAAGAGGGCCTGTTAGTAAATTGAAGAGGTTAGGGGATGGGAAAAGAGGAGTCAGTGATAATTATGCTTATATTTGCGAGAGAAGCTCTCTCAGGATCGTATTCCGACTTTCAGCGCGTTGTCTAATTTAGTCAACAGGGCTGAGAAACCAAGTGAGAGGATCTGCACTCTGATTGGTCGGCAGTAGATGTTCTGAAGCTTGAATACCTTCGTCAAAGTTTACAGATGGGCAGTCGGTCTTCCCATTGGCCGGCGGCAATCAGGTGGGCAGGGACAGCGGCAGCAGCTCTCTGATTGGTGGGCAACAGACAGCCACAAGCTTGAAACCCATCGAGAAGGTTTACAGTCTGGCAGACGGACTTCTCATTGGTTGGCAGCGATCTGGTGGGCGTTGACAGTGGCAGCCGCTCTCTGATTGGCGGGTAGCAGAGAGCAACAAGCTTGAAACTCTCAGAGAAGGCTTACAATCTAGCAGACAGTCTTCCCATTGGTTGGCGGCGATCTGGTAGGCGGAGACAGCGGCAGCAGAGGCAGTGAAGTTGTCAACCCGAGTGTCAGGCGACAACTGAGGACTGGCAGGGTTACAAACCCTTTTAAACCTTCCGGTACCCATCAGTGGCAGAAAAGTCCTGGTTGGGTTGTAGAAGACCAGGAAGGAAAATGGAAAAATTGCAGATCGAGAGAAAGTATGAAAATCTGAGGAGGATACTCCGAATATTTCATTTACCCAGGAAAAACGAAAATTTTTGATGTGAGGTTCAAAAACAGCAGCTGCTTTGGGCCGAGGGTTTTGGGTGAGGTGAGGCTGTATACATTCCAGCAGTGTTCCTCTGTCGACAGGCTTTCCTGTCAGTTTCTCAAAGAGAATGAGGATTTCTTCAATTTGACAGTTATGCAACTGTCATTGCCTGTTGTGGCACTCTCTCGGCTGGCACTGGCTGGAACATCAGAGGAGGAGGGAGATGGGTGTGAGGAAAAGGTGAGGGAAGGGAGAGTTTCAGGTTTGGAAGGTGGAAAGGGGTTTGGATCAGAGGGAAGGGAAGGTGCAGACACTGTTTGACGTGGCTTCGGAGTGTAGTTGACTTTTCTTTTTGGAGTTCAACGGTGCTTTAGTGGTCTAGGTGGGATCTGCTGTGATGATTCTGAAGGTGACTGCCGAGTTTCCTCTCACTGCTTCGCTGTAGGAGTTGGCTCTGACAGTTTCGAAGGTGGAGGAGTGCCCTTCATTCTTGCAACTCCTTCAAGCCTGGCACTACAGTGCTTGTTCAATGCAAGGTGTTGCAGGGAACAGTTAGGGCACTTGCTTGCTACTGCTTCTCCCCTCTTGTAGGCATCAAGGCACTGCTTCATGGGGTGTGGGTTGCTGCATATTCCACACCTTTCCTTTGCTGTACAGTGGCTGTTATGGTGTCCAAATCTCTGGCACTTGAAGCATCGTAGTGGCTCGGGTGTAAAGGTCTCTGTGGGGAAGGATCCCTATGCTCCAAGGGAAACTTGTGTTGGAATATCTCCTTTGAAGGTGGCGGCAACTTTTCTTGTGGGATTCCCCAATTTCCCGATGCACCTCTGGGCTCCTAGAACATTCTGCAGCTGTAGAATGGGATCCAAAGGCAGGGCAGTTGGGTACTTGCAGGTGACCGCCTTCCTAACTCTCTCGGACTGATCCAGCAGCTGGAAGTCAGTGTTGACTTGTAGAAAATCGGCTGTTTCTTTTGTTTTTGGTGTGATGATCATGTCAGCGGCCACGTTAGGTTTTACTGAGATGTTCAGCTGTGGGTGCTTTTTCTCCAGCTCTGCTACTACTGCATAAGCAGTCATTTCTCCTTGAGCAGTTGCTCGTTATTTCAGGAAGGGTAGCAAGAGATTGGCTGAATGAGAAGGGCTTGGGATGGGGGCTTCTTCCTTACGGTTCTGCATCCTCCTCTTGGCTTTCTTCTGTTTGCCCACTGTCTTCCACTCTTCTTCATTGGTCTCTGACTTGGCAGCAGGAGGGCATGACGGCACAGGGTCTTCTACTGGTGATCCTGGGATAGAGGATGTCTCTGTCACTGTTGTCAGTTCTTCGGTGTCAACCTCGGACTCGGCAACAGGAGAGCTTGACAGCACTGGGTTTCTCACAAGGAGAGGGGGTGGCGAGTAAGGGCTTCTAAGGATGAAGGTGGTGGCTCTGTCATCGGAGTCTTCTATTGGTGCCCAAAAGGACCTTCTCTGGAATGCTCTCTCTGGCTTGGAGGACATGTCATTGGCAAAAACACTCAGCTGAGACTGTGTATTGCTGGATGGGTTTGCTCAATATATAGTCGGGAGTCAGCAGGGGTAGGCCTCTTGCTGAATTTTGATTGACCAGGGTAGGGTGCTGGTCTCCCATTGGCGGGTGAAAGTTTTCTTCAAGCATGGTCACACTGCTGTAGTCTCGCTGACCGATGGGATAGGGGCGTGGCATCACTGGACTGTGCGTGGCATTGCATAACTTCACGGCCTGGTGTTCTCCCACGTTTTTTCCCATTGGTGGCAGAATTGTTCGTCTTTATCTGGTGTTTCTAGGCCAGGGGTGTTGCTTGTTCTGGTGTCTGTCGCAGGTCTTGGTATTATTGTCCTTCTTATATTTGTGGGAAGGAGGAGCACTTCCTGAGTCATATTCAGAGAGGGCTTCTCTTGCTGGATGAGGAGCTCCTCTAGTAGTCGTAGACGTCGCGAGTCTGGGGTTCTCCCAATTATTGTGGTGTTTTTGATCATTCTGTCATGGGAGATGACATCCTGGTGTGAGTTTTTGTTATGTATTTTTATCGCTCCTTGTGCGGGACATGAAATCCTCTTCAACAGTTTCATAGTGGTCATACCAATGTATGAGCCGGAACATCCACGGACAGGGCATTTGAACTGGTAGACCACATTAGTTTGTTTCAGAGGATCTCTTGTCAGTGGGGTTAGGTTATTTTTCATGATTAAATCTCTTGTGCGCCAATTTTGATAGTAGACGACAAGGTCCAGCTTGGTGTCAACTCGGGTATGGAATACGTTGTCTGCAATGATTTTCCTCATGATATCCTCATCTTCTCGATATTGTACATTCTTGCTTTGTAGTAGCTGGCTTGAAGAAAACTTTCACCAGCCAATGGAAGACCAGCACCCAACCCTGGCCAATCAAAATTCAGGAAGAGGCCTACCACCTGCTGACCCCAGACGATTAATACTGTATTATTATTATTATTATTATTATTATTTTTTTTTTTTTTTTTTTTTTGGTCTATCATGGTCATCGTGTTTGACTGGGTGGTTTTTGTAGTGTGGAGTTCCAGGTTGCATCCTGCCTCCTTAGGAGTCCATCACTTTTCTCACTGTGTGCTGTTTCTAGTTGCACACTTTTCTGCATGAGTCCCAGAGCTACTGCGGCATCTAGTTTTTCTAGATTCCTTTTCAGGGATCTTGGGATCGTGCCTAGTGTTCCTATGATTATGGGTACAGTTTCCACTGGCATATTCCATATCCTTCTTATTTCAATTTTCAGGTCTTGATACTTATCAATGTTTTCTCTATATTTCTCATCTACTCTGGTGTCCCATGGTATTGCCACATCAATGAGTGATACTTTCGTCTTGATTTTGTCAATCAGCGTCACGTCTGGTCTGTTTGCACATATCACCATATCACCCTATCTGTTTTGCTGCATTTTTATCCCTCAGGTTGGTGTTTGTACCACTTATTACTGCAAGCTAGCTGGTGTTTCTTGCACGGCTCCAATGGGAGGCTTTTCCTACTGGATCATGCCTCTTTTTGTACTGGTTCTGTGCAAGCGCCGGACATTTCATATTGCACTTCCTGCATATGGGTGAGATGTTATTTCCATCAATTGTTCTTTATACATATCTGGTTCTTAGGGCTTGATCTTGTGCTGCTGTTAGCATTCCTTTTGTTTCTTTCTTGAGTTCTCCCCTCTGTAGCCATTGCCATGTTTCATTGCTGGCCAGTTGTTTTTTCTGTCTCATGTACTGTCCATGCATTGGTTTGTTGTGCCATTCCTCTGTTCTTTTCTTTATTCTCCTGTCTCTGTATATTTCTGGGTCTTCGTCTACTTTTATCACTCCTTCTTCCCATGTGCTCCTTAGCCACTCGTCTTCACTGGTTTTCAGATATTGTCCCAGTGCTCTGCTCTCGATGTTAATGCAGTCCTCTATGCTTAGTAGCACTCTCCCCCCTTCCTTTCGTGTTATGTATGGTCTGTCTGTATTTGCTCTTGGTTGTTATGTATGGTCTGTCTGTATTTGCTCTTGGTTGTTATGTATGGTCTGTCTGTATTTGCTCTTGGGTGTAGTGCTTTGTGTATTGTCATGTGTTTCCTAGTTTTCTGGTCTATGCTGCAGAGTTCAGCCTTCATCCACTCCACCACTCCTGCACTGTACCTGATTACTGGTACTGCCTGTGTGTTTATGGCTTTCGTCATGTTTCCAGCATTGAGTTTTGACTTCAGTATCGCCTTAAGTCTCTGCATATATTCTTTCCTGATCGTGTCCTTCATGTCTTGGTGTTTTATATCCTCTCCTTCCATTATTCCCAGGTATTTGTATCCTTTCTCGTCTATGCGTTTGATGCTATTCCTGTCTGGTAGCTTTATCCCTTCAGTCCTTGTTACTTTGCCTTTTTGTATGTTGACCAAGGTGGACTTTTCTATTCCAAACTCCATCCTGATACAATCCTTACTGTCTGGTTTAGGGTATCTATTTCCTTGATGCTCATACCACACAGCCTGATGTCATCCATGAACATCAGATGGTTAATTCTGTTGCATCCTTTCTTCTGCGGTACTGTTGTCATGGGAAACATGGCTACTACGAAGAGTAGTGGGGACAGTGAGTTGCCTTGAAAGATCCCTCTCCTGATGTTAACCCCTGCTAGTCTTATCCCAGAGCTTGTAAGTACTGTATTCCAGTTGTGCATTGTATTTTTAAGGAAGCTGATGGTGTTTTCCTCTGCCCCATATATTTTGAGGCATTCTATTAGCCATGTGTGCAGTATCATATTGAAGGCTTTCTTGTAGTCAATCCATGCCATGCTTAGGTTGGTTCTCCTTCTTTTACTATTCATCATTACCATTTTGTCTATTAGGAGCTGGCCTTTTGTGCCCCTACACCTCCTTCTGCAGCCTTTCTGTTGGTGGGGGATGGTGTTTGTGTCCCCTAGGTAGTTGTGTAGTTGTATAGCCTTTCACTGATGATACCTGTTAGGAACTTCCATATTACTGGTAGGCAGGTGATAGGCCTGTAGTTACTTGCTATATTTCCCTTGTTCTTGTCTTTCTGTACTAATGATCAAATCTATTATTATTATTATTATTATTATTATTATTATTATTATTATTATTATTATTATTATTATTATTATTATTATTATTATTATTATTATTCAGAAGATAAACCTCTATTCATATGGAACAAGCCCACAGGGGCCACTGACTTGAAATTCAAACTTCCAAAGAATGTTGTATCATTTTAAAGAAGTAACAGAAGGTTAAATGAAATACAGTAATAGAAAAAAAAAGAAAAAGACAATGGGCTTCCCCAAATCAAGGTACTACTTAGATTTGATAATTTTACGCCTGTTAACTTGCTCCTTAGTTTTCTTCGGGCCTAGACGTTCGTATAAGGAATTTTTAATGTTTAAAGTGATGTTTCTCCTTATAGTTTTAAAAAGGTTCATTTCAGTTTCTATTTTTTACAGAGCAGGACTTTCTGGTAGGGTCTGTTAATGTCTGTGGCCTTTTTATTAATTTTGCTTTTATTAAACTTAATGGTGGTGTGTTTCTCATAGTAAAACGTAATGTGGATTTTGCCTTAATTTATAATACCAGTTTAAAGTTTGCCAGTATTAACGATACATTTTTAGCTTATGAATTTAGTTTACAAAGCTCCTTGCCTGTAATTCTTGCAATTTTAATCTTTATTACTTACTAGTGCACTATTTTACATTGTGAGCACTTCAGTTTCTAAGGGTTTTGTTTTCTGAAAGGACAAAGAGTTTAAAAGCTTTTTCAGTAAAAGAATTTGACCAATGCTGCACTATGGTACATGTCAGGTAATTCATATAGAGTACTGTACATTACAAAAGGTTTCCTGGCTGTAATTTGGTTATTGTTAAAGAGAACTTTTCATATGTCTTAAGAGTCTTATGTTAGCTGTGCTCTGTCATCAGAAATTTCTTTTGATATAAGAATAGAACTTCCATATTTAGCTTTAGAGCAAGACTTATGGTTGAGTATTTTACAAATTAGCAAGGAAGGCTTACCATAAAGCTTTGCAGTAGTACTGTTAGTTATGGATTGTAATATGCAGATATTTTATTTAGTTTTACTAGAACTTGCGGACACAAAATGAGCCGGTAATGATGTATTAGGCACAGATTATGAAGGTAGTTTTACAATACAGTATCCATATTTCAGTTTCAAAGTATTTGCAAAAGTATTTTAAATAGACAACTTTCATGGGTGCTGTAGGTACAGTAATTAGAGATAAATGAACTTGAAATTAATGGGACAAGTTGGACATAAGGTTTTGAATTATAGTCATTTTAGGTGCCATGAGGTGTGCTTTACAATATTATAGCTGAGTAACAAGCCCTGACACTGTGTATTATGAGTTTATCAATGTAATTTATAGTTTTGTCAACTCGTAATAACAAAGGAATTGAAAGAAATTTTGAATTGAAGAAAACTGAGATTTTGTTGAGGGGTGACTATGGGATATTGAGATTTATAGCCAGTGTGCGTTGGAAACAGACGAGGAAATGTTGGAAATACTTTGTGTCCAGCGGCTGTGAACAGACTGAAATAGTTTGGACATGTGATAAGAACGAAATATAAAAATACTATGATCTAAAAGACCTGTAGCAAAGCCCAGGGCATCTTGGAAAACGATGATAGATTAGGCCTATACTACATTGGGAGGCTGAAATTTCTGGCATAGGAAGGTCTGTGAAAATGATAATGATGGCCAGTAATGATACTAATAATGATTAACGTTTATTAGTGGGAGTAGAGAGGAACTGTAAGAAAAGTTTAGGACAAGATAGGTAGAAAGCTGTTTGATTTGTAATGTCAAATCTTGGAGTCTGGAAAAATGACACCATTTACTTGAATAAGTAATGTACTGGAGCTTAAAGCAGTTTATCAAGGGCATTGAGATATAGGTTTCTGTTAGGCAATTTTAAGGTAAAGGAAGGTTTATATATTTGATGACATACATCACAGGGTTAGAAAGATGAAAGCATAAAATCATTTCAGAGTACTGTATTTTGTAATTTGTTTTACCAGGCTCTTAATGAATATTATTCAACAGAAACTTGCTCCAAGGTTAAATGTGGTCCCATGCTTATATCAAAAGGAAGTTTTAATTGTAATGTGAAGTTGCAGTTCTCTTCCAGATGTAGTTTAGATGAACTGGAAATGTTAAATAAATAAAGGCTTGTGCCCACACCCCAAGGGGCTGACCTTGTAGGACTGTGCTGGTGCAAATTAGTCTTCCTGGCAGGTGTCCTGCTACCAGAGGCCTTTTAGAAGTCAAACAGCACAGAACAACTCTCATGACAATTTTGGTTTGTGTCAGTCTTCTCTAAATGGAAATGTTTTGTTTGACAGGTGTGTGGTAACTGGAAGCATTTTGTCACTTGGACATCCTCCAGTTGTTCAATATTTATTGGAATAGGTGTCTGAAATCAGCTTCATAAAAGAGATAGCTGTAGCCTAAGACTGTGATGTTGACATTTTTACTTACTGATAGAGTTTATTTTTTTACGTAAACTTGGAATTTTTAGAGGTGTTTTGTCACAGAACCAAAGATTATTCTTGGTCACAGGAAGACTTAAGAAAAATTCGAGTCTAACTTGTAATTTGCCCACTTGTAATTTTCAAGTTTTGCTCAGCTAACTTGGAGCAAATTTACCTTTCTAAATGATGGCTGATTAGAAAACATGTAGATTAAGATTTTTAAGACTTTCAGTAATCTAAGACCATCTTTGGCAATGCTCTCCGTAGTCCCTTTGAAGAACTTCTGCTGCTCGTGTTGGTTCCATACTTAAATTATGACAGATATAAGAGTCCTATACCTGAAAAGTATTGTTTAAAACATGAGTACTCTTAATTGTTAAGGAACTTTACCATGCAAGTGGAAAGTTTCCTTTTTATAAGACATTTTCCAGAGGTATAGTTTTTGTTGTGTAGCCTGATTTCTATGATGAATGCATAAACAAGATGGTGAGTATAGTTCTTATGAAGATGGAATTTTCAGATAGCAAAAGAATCAGGCGTGGGTCTTCCACACAGCTTTGAGAAAAATATTTCGATAAACTGAATACGTTCTGCTGTTAAGATGCTGAACTTGCCAAAATGTGAATGTATTTCAAATACGACCTTGCCTAAAAATCTTCCCTATATTTTACAACTAAACGAATTTGATATCTTTTATAGTACTGCATCTGTGGAAACAAAAAAGCACAAAGAACGTGAATGTAAGTGTCATTAATTCTAGGGCCTTTTCAGTTTATGACTGTACCATCGTCCCGTGAAGGGTCAGGGAGAGTTTCGGGAATAATTTCTTATATTTAGGTTATCAAAAACTTTCTAGAAAGGGGACCAGAATCACCTTATACACGTCCAAGCTTTTTGCATGCTGTGTCTTATTGTGCAATTGACTAAAGAAAAGTGCAACATGCAAATGGTTGCATCATTTCACTCAGAACTGGTGCAGCAACCTTTCATTTTGTTAAACTTGTCTGTGCATGTATTGTTGCTTCCTGCTAATCTGTATCAAAAGGGTTGAGTAAAATGGCTACAATAATTCTGAGAGTAGATTTGTGTGGTTCCACTACTAAAGGTACCATTCACTGTTTTGACTGGAGTAAGTTTGTTCTAAATAGAAATTAGAGTCATGAATTCATAAATGTTACCAAGGTTTTATCTACTGTTGTCTCTTATGTGTATTGAGCTATTTCTAAAGATAGGGAATAGATTTTGTCCGGCAGTGATGTGTACAGGTGAACTTTTCAAAAGCTGAGTCGTTCTTCATGAAAATGTGTTGGAATGTCTGTCTCTTGGAAGTTCTAATTGTAGCCAAGTGTTGTGGCCTCAAATTTCTCTGTCTTCATTGTTTGTCTTCAGTATTCCATTTCCTCATCATATTGACAGTTAACTTTGGTGAACCGCAGCATTTGCATTAAGTGAAACTCTCTTTGGAGTTTGGACTTGTAAGGCTTGCCTTTCGTGCAGAGTTTGCTACTCCCAGTTTGAGATTGACAGATGGAGATGTTTAGGTGAAGGCCTGATACTCTTATAACCTGAGTTAAAACTGCGTTGTTTGCTTGGTTCTATCAAAAGATAAAGTGTGCTGTGGAATGCTGTAAGCAAGGCTGTGTTTTAAACTAGATTACAGAATGACAAATGTTCGGTATGTCTTTGTAAGAGGAGTTGAATAATCCTGTTGCACCTATTACTGTTATAGTGGAGGCCTTTGAAGTTTTTAAATGAATCTGGTCTGGTTTTAAATCATAAGACGTTGATAATGAAAAGCATTTCATGAATATTATATCAGACATGACCTTCAGGTTCTTAAAGCTCCAGTTGAATGGGATTGATAGGTTGTAAAGATGAATACTTTTTTATATGATAATAATTAGTCAGTTTGCAGTAAGACTGTCAACTAGATAAGACTACAGACGTTCATGTTATTAGAGATCTTGGACTACTAGGTGACATGGGACCAGAGCCAGAAAAATCTTAGATTTGCTAGTAGGTCTAGAAAGGCATGGAGTAAAATTAGACTTTAGCCTAAAAGTATACAGCACAGAAGAGATTGAAAGAATTCATTCTATATCTGGTCCCAAAGAGGATAAAACTGACATAGAAATGGATAAGGATGGTTTTTATCATGTTTGGAATTTATTAGGATTTAAAGAGCTGACCTCAAGTCTTTGTCAGTGAATTTCAAGAGGGTAAGTATACCAACCATTTTGAAGAAGGCATTAGTATTACGCTCTTCACATTTAAGTGGATATCTTTGAGATGGTATGTTGCTGTACTCATTCATTCAGCTGTACCCTTTAAGAACCTGTCAGGTCTTTAGAGATTTTTCGCTATGGAGTGAAAGGAATTACCATACTATCATCCATGACTGAAGTATTATGACTTATTGCTTCTAACCAAATGCTAAAGTATTCAGAAACACTGTATAGTGAAGGAACCAAAAAAGAACTGTCACACTTTCGTCCATGACTAATGTCATTGTATAGTCGTTATTTTGGTTGAAATCAGGGACATATTGAGAGCACACAGGACTATTGCAACACTAAAGCAATAATTATGTCATTTCCTGCATGTTATATTAGTTGGAAAGTTTTGAATGATCATGCTCAATTTGCTTCTCTTATATGGAGTCTTTTTTGTGTTGTGCTGGTGATTTTGGTCGGTCTTAATGATCAGAAAAGAGGTCACAATAAATTTCTTAAAGATTATAGTGACAAAATATTTCCTCTTCATCTTCTGACACTAAATTTTTCTTGAATTTCTTGTTCAGCAATTTTGCTGTTCACTTCTTCTGTCAGTAGCTCTGCTGCCTCCTAGAATCCAAAGATTATGAAGCAATATATCCCCTTCATATCTACAGGAACATCAGTTTCACAATTTACAACACTATTATAGCAGAGTTCACACTTCTCCAACAATGGGTGTAAAGATTTCTTGCTTTCGTATGATCCATTCCTAAATCCACCTACTATTCACTCGAGATTTAATTCTCTGAGATGATCTTCCTCAGTCTGTTTTAAAACTGATTTCCATTATGTAGGATTTATTATGAATTTCATACTCTATATCACTGTGGTCAGGAGATGTTTTGTGTTCGCATACCTTAAATCCATTTTGAATTTCTCTCCCTCCATTATGAGGGATTTATTCAGTATTGTGCACATATGTTTCCTAGATTTACTTCGCTCTGAGGGATTTAACAGGGCTCGTCTAAAGGATTTATTTTGTGTTTATGATTCTAAATCCTGTCTAGATTTACCTTCCCTGGCATGAAAGATTTATATTGCTTTCTCCGTTCTAAAGGATTCATTAAGTACTTGCTCTTATCTAAATCCACTATGGATTTCATCCTGTGTTTTGTAAACAACCTGAAAGTCCCAGCGTAGTTAAATCCAAAAGTTCTAAAAAGCTCACATTTTTACCAACAGTCTGTTAATTTTCCCAGTTCTTAGGAACCTTCTGAAGTGTTTCCCTTTCTGAAAGTGTTTCTTTGACGTTGCTTGTAGGTACAAGAGATGCTGAACATATGTTGTGATTCAGGCATCAGCTGATATGATCAGTCTGTTTTTGTAGCCTTTTTTATGCAGAAATTTGCTTTCCTGCTTGTTTTTTTGAGATGTAACTTTTCCATGTTCAAGAGGGTTATTTTGTCACAATCTCTTTATAAATAAGAGTATACTTGCTTGTAATGCTGTTAAGGTGTCAATCTTGTTTACAAGTAAAGACAGTTGCCCAGTATTGGTTTCATTCTGCTTTAAACAAGTAATGGATCAGTTTTGTCAGTTTTTCTTTTATATTTTTATCTTTATCTTTAATCTCTTAAAAGAAGTCTTCATCTGCTTTGCTAAAGACTTGAATTCTCTCTCTCTCTCTCTTTTTTTGTTTCAGTTTGGCATATTTTTGCATATTTCTCAAAGCCCAAAATTGCATTTTTTCTAGACAGATCTTGCTTTTAATATGCTCTCATTAAATTTTAATTTAAACAACAGATACTCTGTAATCTTCCCTTTATAGTCTATGCCTCTCCTTATTTTGTATAATTTCCGCAGTGTCCATCTTACCCAGCATTAGTTTTATGTTGCATTCTATACATATCACAAGGTTTTGCATCTTTCCTTAAATCCTTGTTGCTTGTCCATTGCCTAATCAAGTTCGATACCTAAGTTATTAAAAACTTGTTTGCAGAAGATGCCATCGGTGAATGGATGTCTTTTGTTGTTGTTGTTATTGTTCTTGATTTTGGTAATATAGTATATTTGGGTCACCATTTAGTAACTGAAATAGGATGGTATGCTTCTACGATTTTGCTCTTGCAAATGGGGGCTCCTTGATGGCTTTGTAGTTCCAAATTTTGTGGAGCCCATTGATAAGTCTACAAGCTTACAGAGAATGTTGTTATCAGTAGGGTGTAGCTAAAGATTTGGGGCTTATATACTGATTGGAAAGTCTTAAAAATTGTGGTAGCCACTACCACATTGTGCTCTCTGCTTCCTTGTAAGTGACGAAGCAGAGGATTGATTTTTATGCTAATTGAGGTCAGGTCCTTCCCTCCTCTGAATTCCTACATAGGCCTACCTTCGAATCTAGTTATGTTGACACTCATTGTTTTGGTGTTTATTGTCTGTGCCCCGAATATGCTATTCATTTCAACCCGTCTTTTCATATGGTTTCTGAGACAGTTGTACCTCCCTGGTTCCTATATTGCTCTGGTGATCTATATTAGGACCATTTTAGGTTGCAAGAACTGTCCAGAATCACTCAGTTTCTTGCAAAATAAAAATAAATCTTGAACTGAGACTCCTGCAGTAATGTTCTGATCCGTCATTTTTATTAGGTATTGGTTATTAATGTGCTGTTGATAACTACTTCTTGTGTTGCTCTATACTTCTAGAAGAAACGTCTCGTTTTGTTTCTGGGAGGACAGAATAATTGATTACTTCGGGAAGCAGTTGTGTTAACAGTCATGGAGGTCTTTGTATGTGGATGAGGATTTTAGAAGAATAACTGTAATGTTCTACAGTCAAGAAGGTTATCTGTCTGTTTTGTTGGGGGTTTTATTTTTCGAATTAGTCGATACAGGCCGTGGTTGGTAAGCTCTCTCTTGCCCTTTTCCAGTGATTTACTTAAGGTTGTCTTCACAGCCTATGAGGCTGCTTCCATGCTTGTTGCTTGGGGCCCTCTTGTACAAAATAGGTCCGTTGTACATAGCAGTAGTCTTCCTTGTTGAATGAAGTGAAGCCTTGAAGAAGAGCTTTTGATCTACTTTGCTTTTCTTTTAGTTTTTAACTTTTCATTTAATGGTTGGAACTCTTTCATACTTCATGCAGGTGTTGCTTTCAAGTAATTCCATTCGAGAGATATTTTAGGCTGGACACTGTATTGTTTGCACAGAGAGACCATTACGGGACCAATATTTTTATGTCTTTTAACCTACAGAACATGCAGGAAACAGGTTTAGTATACACAGCCATTTTCATTTAATGTAAAGGTCAGGTAGTTGTCCTTCAAGGAGGGTATCTGAATGCTACTTTTTGATGTCTAGGGTTACCTTCATACCAATGGTACGTCCTTCAGAGCCTTCCCTTGGTGCGGGCACTGCCTGTGCTAACTCGTCAATGTAAGGGGAATGTGACAACAGTCCGATCTGACACCTTATTGGCTGGGGTGAAGCTACAGGGGTGTCAGGGTAGTACCCTTCATTGATGGCATCCCCTTTTCCGAACTCTGTTGCTCATACGAGAAGCATCGCGTGAATCGAAACTCTTGGACGTGTGTTTGGTCTTACTGCTTTCTGGGGAGCTTCTGCTCTCCTGATATAATAAAATATGATTAAAATAAGGACTCCTGCCTACAGTGGTGACTTGGTTGATGTTTAAGTAAACCAAAAATGTCTGAACATTAATGATATTTCATTCACATTCATTTAAGTGGTTTTTAATTTGTACTGAATAAATTGCTACATTCACAAGTTACTGCTTTTGATGTCTTTTTCTTTAACTAAGGTTATGTAAGATAATATAACAGCTAAGGTTATGTAAGATATACTCATTTTAATACCTTGCATTAAACAAGTTACAATATTCACAATAGTAACGTTACCTGGATATGGTATTGTACTTACTGTGTTGGCTTCAAGTGGCTTTACAGTGTTTCTACTGATGCAGTGATATAAATAGACTATCAGTTTATTACTGCGTGAACCACACAAATTAATACAGTTTAACCTAATTCTTATGTTTTATTGAGTGAACACGTAAAAGCAGTTCGTATTAAGGGCAAATTAGACATATATATCTTCTTCAAAAGTAATGAAATACTTTCCTTATAATCAAATGTTTGATCATAACCTCAGGGAAACGTTTACCTGACTATTGAAGTCGTTTTTGAGATTCATTCTTTCTTTGGTGGATTTGGCATTTGTGGAGTTCGAACGTTCTTCTACTTATCCAAGTGTCGTCACTCTCAAAGAAGTGTGAAGGAGCTATGGCTATGTTCCCGGCTTCTGAATATTTCCATCTTCATGAACTTTGCTTAGATTTTGAAGCTATGCATTGCATTATGGAAGTCAGGTTATGTAACAAAACTAAATTGGCCTTCTGTAGATCATTTTATAAAGAGGACACCATTCAGCTTCATGGTATTGATACCCAAGAACTGGTCTTGTGTTTAATATACTTATCATGCATAGCATTCTCTACGTCATAATGATAAGTGGGAGGCATTTTGACTGTCTGTTCTTTGAAGACATTATGAAACTGCATTACCAAAAATGGTCTTAGCTCACTGAATGAATTTCAAGTCTTTATTCCATTTATTACTTCAGGTAGTCTTTTACGAGGCAAATATGCTGTCAAGTTAGTTAAGTGGAACTTGAAAAAAAAACAAAAGGAACAAGAGTGACAGCGGAATTTTCTCAAGTCCTCCTGTATCCCATATCCAAGACTATTTCTGGTTCTGTAATTTAAAACCTCTCTGAATTTCATTTAGGAAAAATGTCAATGTTCCTGTCTCAAGTTTCGTTTCTCTAGATTGTTAGGAACCTTTTCAGACTAAGTGAATGCTAACCAGCTGGAAGAAGTTTTGGTGACTGGGTTACTGTGTTGCCAAGTACTTTATTCAGTTCCCATTTAGAGAAACGACACAAAACACACTCATCATGACTTACCCTGGGACTGTTTGACTTCTATACAAGTCTTCTGGTTTGTAAGGCCCTTGTTTAAAAAGCTCTTTTGTACCACAAAAAAAAAAAAAAAAAAAAAGTTTTATGAGGTCAGCCCTATTTCGGGGGGACACTCAAGTATTGGTAGAAAAAAAATTACTTTGTAATAATATTTTCATATACTTTGGTTTTCAGGAAAATGAAAGCATGTTGTTTAAGTACTGTAATTAGAATTTATTTCCTTGCTGAGTACTATTTTGTAAATTTCATCTGTCGAAATACATGATAGCAGCATATGTCAAATTCATGATTACAGCACAATTCACTGAATTGACTATACAACACGTCACAATTCATGATTACATCACATGTCAAAATGCATAATTACAGTACATATATATCATGATACATGAATGTCTTACTGTAATCTAACGTGCACTATGAAGCTAAAAACTCATAAAAACACCATTTCAAATACCAATACTTTTGTATTCCTGATAACTGGTGAATTTCACCCGTGATCAGGATTACAGAAGTACTGGTGTCCGAAATACTTGGTTGCAACGTGACTATAGTGTGTTTTTATGGGCCTTTTTATCTTTAGCATAATACAAGCTGGATAGCATAGTATATAGCAGAGAGAACCATAGAGAGGGCCGACTTCCTATGTGCTGCATTGTAATTGGCTGAGCATCACCATTTTGATTGTGTGTAACTGGAGGTTGCTAAAGACACATCATTCTGTCACTGCAGCTGAGTCTACACCAAATTATCTCTCCATGGATCATTTACACTACTACACAGGCCACACCAAGAAAACTTCTGGATCAAAAGGAAGAGTGTGTTCTGCCATTAACTGTACAAAGTATACAAAAACAAACAAAGTGGCCTTCTACTCTTTTCCAAAGGACAACACGAGGTGAGCACATTAGTTTGTCAGCCCATCTGCTTGTAAGCAGCTTGTTTACTGCTATATACTATTCATTATTGTTCATTACACCTCACTTTCATAATGATTACTCTTGTAAACAGACAGATAGGCCATGTAGGATGTGTGGGATAGAATGTTTATTCATAAAACTACCCCAAAGCAATTATAAAAGCTGATGCAAAATTCTAAAATCACAGTCAGTCCCATCATGCAGCTCCTATACACTGTAGTTGTTTGTAAGCTTGCTGCTGTACCTACAGTATATACAATGTAATATCATAGATCAGTCTCTTTATATCATCATGTATGAAAAATAACCTGGGTAATTCTAAACCGGCTGTCCGCGGAGAGCTAGCCTATGGCAACTGACGTTTTCTTATGTTATTTTACCTGCTGAACAAGAATTTCAAATAATATTTTGCCAGTAGGCTGTAACTAGAATGTAATTGACCCTTGAAAACTGCACGTCTGTACCAGTGGGTCGCACACAGCTCAAGGGTAAATTACAGTTTAGCAGTAGCTGACCGGCAAAATATTACCTTAAACTCTTGTAAAGCAAGTAAAATAACAGAAAAACGTCAATTGCAATAGTCTAGCTCCACTGCACACTATTCGAAGCTTTCGTAAACGGGAAACAAAACATTACCATTTCTACTTTCAACTTTGGTGGCCTCTATAGGTCGCCATGGAAGAACGGCGCTGCGCGCCTTATCTGCATTTTTAAAGATTCCTGCAAGCTCGTATGTTCTGGCAAGAGGTAATTACTTTAAATTCTTGTTCAAGTAAAATAACACAGGAAAACGTCAATTGCCAGTCTCTCGCAGCTCTCGTTAAGCGCAGAAAACCGGCAGCTGCTGATTGGTGAACCGAAAGCTAGCGCATGCGTGTTAAGGCTTAGAATCAGTAGTACTAGTAATGAATGAAAAGTGCCTTTGGAACGGCTCCCACTATCCATTTATTCACCCTTCTTTTTATGCTTGTTTTTCGTGTTCCAAATGACATATATAACAGGAAATACAACAATAAGATACCCAAACCTTTTCCCAAGTTATTTACCCCACCAAAAACTCTGAATTCCCAGTGGGTCCCCCTTACTGTTAGCTATTCTCAGGGTTTTACCACACCAGTTCTAAGATAATTTACTGCTTAATTACAGCCAAGCAACAAAATATTACTTTAAATTCTTGTTCAGCAGATAAAGCTCTATAGAAAAACGTCAACTGCCATAGCCTAGCTCACCGCAGACAGCCGGCTTAGATCTACCATAACCTGGAACTACTGAATTTATTTCAGGTGTGCAGAATGGATTAGAAACCTTCGGAGAGAGGACCTGCTAGGCAAAAGTCCAGATCAGATGAAGTGGCGCAGAGTTTGCAGTGATCATTTTGCCACATCCCAATTCAAAAACCCCAATGACAGGTAATTACAGGGGAATACCCACATTTTATTGTTGTTGACTACAGGCCAATACTGTATTTTGCCACCATGGCTCACCAACTTATTAATAACAAACCATGGATTGTACATGATCACTTTTGTCACACTGTGTTATTCTAGTCTTTTCTGCAGAGTGGAACCTGGAAGAATGTATAGAAGACGATATATTTTAAATTACAGGAAATCTGGGTTGCTGCCAAATAGCATACTGTGGTTGATTGACTGCCCTAACCCCCAAAAGAGTGGTGATGTGAGGAGAAAGCAGCCACACGATCGGGGATGGTCTGCTGCAGTAGAAGACCATGACAGCAGTTCCATGAATGGTAATAAATTTTAACTGTGATAGTTATCTAGCATATGGAATCCTTGCACCTAAAATCAGTATAGCCTCAGTGTGATGATTAAGGATCAAAGATAGTGCTCATGGTGTGTGTTGAGATGTGTGCTATGAAGCATAAACTCAAATTTTTCTAATTTAATTACAGAAACTGCTCAAGCTGAAGCAGAGGTGTCGACACAGCAGTGTGGTTTAAAGAGGAAAGTGCAGGCACTGAGAACAAGGTTGTCAAGACTGCAAAAAGAAGGTGGTCCCAAAGACAGCCATGACACAAGTGTATGCCATAATTAGACAATGTCTGCCACCACTGGCTGCCAAATTTGTCATTGAACAACTGCAGGTCAGTGGAAGACACAAGAATGGCATCCGATGGAGTGACTGCGCGAAAGAGTGTTGCCCTGCAATTGAAGAATGCCAGCCCAAAGGCTTACAGAATCCTTAGTAAAGTGTTCACGCTACCATCCAAAAGCACGCTGGTTGATTTACTTAATAAGATCAGCATTGAAGAAGGCTGGCATGATTCTGTTCTGTACATGTTGCAGCACAAATGGAGGATTGAAAAATCCTACTGACAAACTGTGTCTATCCTTTGATGAAATGGCTCTTCAAGAAAATGTGTCATCAGATTCAGTAGAAGGCCTAGACTGTGATGGTTTGACAGCCAATCATGCAGGGGTCTTCATGCTGAGGAGCATAACTGGCAAATGGAAGCAACCCATTGGATATTTCCTTAGTGCAGGATCTGTGAAACCTTAAGTACTGAAGACAAGAGTACTTGAAGCTGTGTGTGAAACATGTCATGAACACAGGACTGATCCCAGTTTGCTTTTTGTCACAGACCAAGGCACAAACAATTCCGCAGCAGTGAAACAACTTGGTGTTACTCCCACACACCCATACTTTGAAGTAAACAACAACAAAGTGTACTATCTGTATGACACACCTCACCTGATCAAAAGTGTGAGAAACAATTTACGGAACCATGGGTTTCTTATTGGAGACAAACTGGCTGACTGGTCACATATAGCTGAGCTGTACAAGCACGACTCCAGTAGGCCAATAAGGATGTGCCCACGGCTCACTAGAGACCACATATTTCTCACGCCTTTCTCCACCATGAAAGTATCGCTTGCAACACAGGTAATTATTAAAAATTACATAAGGTTATAATTACAAAATCACTTTATAACATTACATATCCTCACGCTTTACCATGAATGTATATTATGTTTGATCTTTGCAGGTTTTGATGACCCTGGTGGACCTCAGCAGACTCGGTGAGGGAGCCCGAGTCACTTCACAGTTTGTTGAAACTTTCAACATAAACATCATGTTGAAACTTTCAACATGATGTTTGACTGCTTTAACAGTGGTTAATACAGACCTCTACAAGATTCCCACATGCCGTTGCTACAGGAGTGTCGAGAATGGCTTGGCACCATAGTTTGTGCCAACAAAAGTGGAGGTCTCCCCAGTCTTAGTGGTTGGAAACACAATCTGACAGCCATCCAGCCACTTTGGGAAGATCTGAAGAGTAGGTTACTCTTTATTTGCACAATATTGTATATCATAATTAATCTGTACATCCCTGAATATTAACAGGTAAATAATTAATAGTGACCCAGTGTTACCTTTGCAATTCTGTTGTATTAAGAACTTTAATTGTAAGTTCTAGGCATGGGAGCAGAAAGCCTGTCTACACGTTATCTTAGAGCATTTCTTCGCTGTGATCCATAGTAAAGGGGGCATCATGACAACCCAAATGCCTGTAACTTTCGCTGTGATTACAGGCAGGGAGTGCTTGATTGTGTTATGGCAGCAGGGGCCAACACTAACACCAAACGAACAGAAACCCACATCCTGCTTCAGTTGGGCAATCTCTTCCAGTCAGGAGCCCCAGACTACTGCCAGGTGCCCAGCCATAGATGAAGCCAGCCAGGTGTCAGATCCACAGGTCAGCCAGGTGTCAGCTCCACAAATCAGCCAGGTGCCAGTCCTAGGTGGAGCCAGCCAGCTGTCAGCTCTGCAAGTCAACCAGGTGCCTGTCATAGGTGGAGCCAGCCAGGTGTCAGCTCTGCAAGTCAACCAGGTGCCAGTCCTAGGTGGAGCCAGCCAGGTGTCAGCTCTGCAAGTCAACCAGGTGCCTGTCCTGCCAACCAGGTGTCAGCTCTGCCAAGTGCCTGTCAGCCAGGTGCCTCTGCAAGTCATAGCCAGTGGAGCCAGCCAGGTGTCAGCTCCAGTCAGGTCCAGCCAGGTGTCAGCTCTGCAAGTCAGCCAGGTGCCTGTCATAGGTGGAGCCAGCCAGGTGTCAGCTCCGCAAGTCAGCCAGGTGCCTGTCATAGGTGGAGCCAGCCAGGTGTCAGCTCTGCAAGTCAGCCAGGTGCCTGTCATAGCCAGCCAGGTGTCAACTCTGCCAGCCAGGTGCCTGTCAGTGGAGCCAGCCAGGTGCCTGTCATCAGCCAGGTGGAGCCAGCCAGGTGTCAGCTCTGCAAGTCAGCCAGGTGCCTGTCATAGGTGGAGCCAGCCAGGTGTCAGCTCCGCAAGTCAGCCAGGTGCCTGTCATAGGTGGAGCCAGCCAGGTGCCAGTCATTGCTGGTTTGTGTGATCATCATTACATAGCCCAGCCTGTTAGCTGCGAATACACTGCTAAGCCAGCATTCAAATCCAGACGGAAGAAGGTAAAATTTCTAGCAGTATAAGTACTGTTATTTTTTTTTTTTTTTTTAAAACAGACTGCCTTGAAAATCTAGAGGACATTAGCCACAGACTAAATTTTGCGAAGGTTTAGTTAAATGGTACCATATAGACCTGTATGCTTTACTCTATTTTGCAGAAGTCTTCAACAGCTAGCTCATTTAGTAGTAGTGATCAGAGCCCAGGAGAATCAGAAACTCCCATGGACACCTCTGCAGTTCAGGTATGCACAAGTCAGATATTACGTACTGTAATACCTAAGCCAGTATTAAGTGACAAACTTTTCAATATTATAGTAGTCTGATTTTGTAAATTTCTGGACTTTCAGGCAGATGAAAGCCTAGGCCCATCAAGCCAGTGCTTACCAACCCCAAAAGAAACGTGCAGCGATGTTGCATGAGCCACAGTTGGATGTTACAGAGGCAAAATATAGCAGTATACCTAGCAGGCTACCTCTGTTGCAGAGCTGTCAAGAAATACCCATGTGATACTTGCTGTGCTATGTGGGCAGCCACCGACGAAGAGAGAATTCAACTGGCAGAGAAGTACACATTCTTCAGGTGCAAGAATTACACCATTGATAGAGACCTACTGTTTCCACCAAGCTGCTTATCTTCACAGAGTCGATGGAGTGTGTATTCAGAGAAATGTATCCCAATGTTTTGCAAAAGCTAACCGCAGCAGCTTCCAATGTCAACTGTGATCTTTTGTGTACAGGTACACCTTCATGTTCTCAAAGTGTAGAGTTTATGAAGCAATTGTATGTTACAATGAGACTAAAATATCAACTGAAAATCAAGATAAAGCATCCAAAGAAAAGAAATTACGTAAAAACAGAAAACTATTGAAAATTTCCCATAAATGAAGTATTTTAACAGGTCTTCACACTGACAGATAAGTATAGCCCTGTTTAACTCGATTAAGCTTGGTGTGTGTTAATGCTTTTTGGTGGTGGACTGGTGGTGATTTTAATGCTAAACAGTGTGTGCTATGTGTATGTGTTGATGCCTTTGGTAGTGGTACGTGATTAGTAATTAAATACTACCTATTTCCAATAGGTTGTGTGCAGAGACATAGCATTTTGTACATATCTTGCTAAGGCATGGTATTTGTGAAGGCTTGACATTTTGCTAGCATGTTCTTCTCCTGGGGCCTATTATATCTGCCATCATTTAATGACACTGAAGTACAATAATTACTTTTCCAGATGCAGTCCTTTCACAGGTAATTTTACATAGCCTAAATGTTTGAAAATATGCATTTTATTTTACAGAACTTTTAATAAAATTGTTTAAACATTTATGGGTTATTTTTGTTTATACACTAAATATACCACATACATGTCTGTAAGAATATCTGAGAATAATAAAATTTTTATCCCACTAAGTAATTAACTAAATAGGTATTATTTGGAGCAAAGTCTGTTCTGCTGATCTAGTCACATTTAGCTGTGATGTATCTGAGTGGTCCTCTTACTGTTACATACTTATATAGGCCTATTTGTACCCCCTTATTTTCTGATATACGTCCATAAAATGAACAATCATAAAAGCTGTCAAATAAATAAACATTGGCAGTTTGTTGTGTTCCAGTATAAAGACAAACTGCTGGCCCTACAGTGGGTTGCAGTGCACTCAGAGCATGTGTTTACAAAACATTGCTGTCACTGCAGCTCCAGTTACACACAATCAAAATGGCGGCCAAATTACGCTGCACATAGGAAGTCGGACCTCTCTATGGTTCTCTCTGGTATATAGTCTACATAATATGCACATCCTGCATGTGTACATTGTAAAATATGATGCTGTAATGTATAAAACTGCTGTATAATTTGGACATTAAAACCAAATTTGGGGATTGTAACAATGACAGTTCCAAAACATTTTTCCCTTCAGAGTAAATAGTACTTCATGTCTCTGAAAGTGTGATTTAAGCTATAATCCCCAAATTGACTTTTTTCAGTTACAAAGGACAACCTTGTGACAACACCAAAAGCTGAATTACAGAAATACTAGCGTCTTCCGAACCTGGGCATTTAAAATATCTATATAATAACTCAAACAGCAACAACCAGTTCTTTTATCCATATGGCAAAATTTCAAAATTACCTGAAATTGAACAAATTTTACATAACTTTAATCCAACAAGGCATACAAGAAAATTTTGTTCAGAAAACTTGTCACAACTGCTCTCTCTCTGAGAGAACAACAACCAACCAACTCTAAAACTTTCTTAAAATAAAAATTCAAACTCTCAAGTATCTTAGCAAAACTGCTTGTCTAAATAAAATAAAAATTCCAGCAAAATTACTCTTGTCTAGATAAATATACCATTCTAGTCAAAGTGTTGGTTAAAACGAGGCTTTTTTGTCCGCCTCTACAGTAACAGTACTGTATGTGTATTCCTCACTGGCTGAGGCTTTACTGAAATTGCTAATGTTTCGAGAGGAAAATGCTATTTCGTTTTTACAATATGGTGCTAATTTAAAGTAGTTAGTTTTAAGCAAGCATTGTCTCCACCAGCTTCTCCATGAGATCTGACCGGGAAATTGTTCTCTGTGGTACTTCAATGCCTCAATTCTCTAGTCTACTTCTACATATAATACACAACTTCCCACTTAAGCATCTGTTAATCTTTGTGCCAAAATGCTATGCAGTTAAGAGCTCAACTAAAAATCTTTCAAAGTGTGCAAGAATGTTGTTGGTCTGGTATATTTTTCATATGCTATTCTTATGACTAAGGCAATTTCTTGCAGATTCAGAATGCCACAAACTTCAAGATAAAACACTGAACATTTTGTGAACCACAATGCCTTTGGAGTCTTGTTTAAACGTTTTCAGATTAGAAAAATCATGAGACTTAGAACAAATACAAATTGTTGTACAAAGTAAAACTTAAAGGAAGCAAATTACTGCGAAGATAATGTTGACTTTTCACATTAAATAACTGACAGCAATGCACTGAAAGTAGTTATGGCAATTAAAGTACTGTACTGTAATTCTAACAAAGAACATTCAAGTGGGTGGCTATAAAATTTTCTTAGACAAAGTGCAATTAATTTTTTGCAGTTAACTATGACCTCGAGAAAATTGAGTGTATTACTTAATAGCACCATCAGCTACATGGCAACTGAATTGAAGAAAAGTTATGTTTTGCACAGATGGGGTGTAACAACAAATTATGGTACTATATCATATTACATTAGGTTCAAGGATGTTTAATATTTATGCCAATCAAGCTGATTTCAATGGAGAGAGAAAGAGAAAGAATGTGTTATTGCAGTTAAGTGAGACTTCATATAATACGGGTGCCTTTTGAGCAATTTCTTCTCATCATTTATAATGAACGTAAAGGGTATTTGTGCATGTTTTAGCTTTTGAATGGATTCTTCTCAAAACAAGGAAATTTCACTTAAGAGTTTACCAATTATCAAACTTTTGAAACCACATAAATCATGTGTGACTTTCATCAGTATTAGAAGGATTGCATACACATAGCATGATTTTTGCTTTTTTCTACCACAAGTTCAGTGTGAAGTCCTAAAGGTTTGCAGATTTTAAAAGGGTACTGGGATATGACACCCATGGGCCTGACCTAGCCAAACTGAAGGGGAACTCAGAAACAAAAGGTGGAACAGAACATCACATGAGAACCGGATGTGTTGCACTTCTGAAAACTCCTACCAACCGAATATTTCTTGAGAAGCTGTCTTAGTTTCTTCACTTATTTTACCTCACTGGAAAAACAAAACTTGATATTTACTTCACTGTAGCATAAAAATCCCCTCCCCCTGTTTTTACATTACTGAAGAACAAAACTTGAATTCTGTTTAATTGCAGGAGTAAAATCTACAAACATTCCAGATTTTGGGGTCTTTCTAATAAGTAATAACGTCTGCTAAAAGATCCTATATTATATAGCCCACACTTGAACACTTTCTAGGTATCTTACAGTTAACAGCAATCCCATATCTTTCCTAACCTAAACTAACCTGTACTTCACACTGAACATTCAATTCAAGAGACTGATCTCAAAATGTATTGTACCTAAAATGGGAGCATAGCAAAAAATAATCATAACAATGTAGCTGATACGTACAGGAGACCGGTAAGTTAGGGACCATTATGTTGAAGTGTTACTGTACCTCATTAAATAACAAAACTTAAATTTTTGCTTCTCAGCAAAAACTCCCACATTTTCTTCTTTAATGGAGCATATATCCGTAGATTTTACTTCTTCAATGAGGTAAGAACTCTAGTTTTGTTCTTAAGCGAGTTAAAACAGTTGAAGAAACTAAGATGGCTAGTTAGGAAGAGACCAAATGACTTGGATGTAGAGCAAAAAAGCAGAAAGCAACACAGCTAAGGACCAAAGGAACTGCCTCAAAGAGCCTTTAGCCCTAACTTTTATAGACTGCATAAGGCATACTGCATACGGTATCCACTTAACAGTAAAAAGTTTTTGAAGGACATTCAACGCCAAAGTAAAACTACGTAACAGGACAAGAAATAATAAACCTGACAATAGGGGAAAGTAAGTTTCAACAAACCAAAATTTCTCTGAAAAAAACTGGTGACATGGCAAGTGCTGTATTTTTACTGCAGCTTTAAGTTCCAACTGTGATGAAATGTCAAGAGGTAAAATACAGTTTTATATTACCTTATATATATATATATGGCATCTAAAAAAAATATATGTATGAAGAACAAAAATCTAAAAACACGATACCTAAAAACTGGCATAATGACCTAGTGCCAACGTCAAAATGCATCCATCTTACAAGCAAAGCAACAAACAGCAAACACAATACCATGAGTAAAATCCCAGGAAACAATAGTCATTTGTGGACAGACAAACACGGACAAATGAATGCTATAAAGCATTCATTGGATGTGATGTCTAAATGAAAATGAATGCTAAAAAAAGTTACCATTGCAGAAAACAAAGTAACTAAAGAATGAACAACCCTCAAAAAAGGGATTTGAAAACCACAACTAAAGGAACTTTGTGAATTGTTATTTTCAATATAAACAGAGTTTAACCAGACCATTGAAGCAAATGAGAAAAACGAGCAGAATTAAAATTAGCCAAGGAAACTGAAATCACATATATAACCTAAAGGCACAAATCTTTTGACAAAGTAGTGAAAGAGAAGCAAGTTTAGAATAACAATGAAATTACAAAACATTAAAAGGCACATACAAGGGCTGTTCACACGAATAAGATAGTGAGCAAAAGGGGGCTTACATTCCATATGAAACTGCACAAGAGGGCAAATGTCTTGTGGTAGTTTACTTGCATGACAACAAGTAGTAAAAATGGTAAAAAGGGTCTTCATCTATTGCTACAGGAATCACATTTTTCCAAATGGGACTGCGTATAAGTAGGTTCCCTTACTTTAGCCAGGTACAACCAGTCACTGCCTGATGTACTAAATATTTGTTAACTTGACTGAAGGATAATACCCACTGAAAAGTCTGCCTTGGGCTTTGTTGTGGATGTTCAGGACTAGTTTTAGTCATCACACACTCAATGGAATCCAGAAGATTAACTTGCATGCAGGTATCACCTCAAATGCATCCTAGGCCGCCTTGGAATTTACAGTGTGGAATCGGCCATCAAAGTTAATATAATAGTTCAGGCTTTCCCTCGAACACTGGTTTCAACAAGCAATCTGCAGGACCCAGTAAACTAGGCCAGACCTAACCTACCACCCACAGCCTTGGTATTGATGTGAACTAGGCCTACATATGCAACATCTCTGCAAGCAAGAGAGAAAATTGTATTTGGCTAGTAGGCCAAAACTTTTGAAGACACAGCATTCAAGCTATCGAGTTGTTTCAGAGATTAAAGATGCAAAAGCACCAACACTCAAGAAACTAAAGGCATCAGAGCAAGTGATGACATAACAGAGCTACTTGAAAAAAAAAAAACTTAACCATCAAATAAGAGGCCTGTTGGATGGCCTGAATTGAGCCTCAAAAACGAAACCCTGATAACTCTGACCAGATCTCCAACTTGAAAAAACAGGATCAAGCAATTGCAATTACAGTATCAGCCTCCTACTGGTAACCCAGAGTGAAATTAGTGGAAAAGAAACTTACCAACCAACACACACAAAAGCATGGTAAAGTTGAAGGCTCTTAATTTATCATCCACATGAACAAACTTCCTTACTCAAGTAATTGCATAAGAACAACAATTATTCTACTTCAAAACACAACTCTGTGGAACAAAGAAAACCCACAACTTAAAGTCAGTTATCCTCAAGACAGCTTGGTAACAGTGGAAAGACAAGTATATACTAGGTAAATACTAAGTTTATACTTAGCAAATGACTACTTGGTGGTCTGCCAAAAGGAAATGAAGAAGGCCAGAATGTTAGTAAAATACAGATATGATGGTAAACCAAAACTTATAAAAAAATTTAAATGTTTAAAACCATCAAATTTCTTATAAAGGACTGAACTAATCACTTGAACATTTAGCCAAGATGCACACTACCTTTTTACAAACAGTGAGGTTGAAGAAACCACAAATATAATTTGTTAAAAAAAATGATCAAAATATCAACATAATGACACTTTTGCACCTGATAAAATACACACAATTACTGAATAAAAGTTCAGCATATATGTCAATGCCTAGCATATACAGCATATAGATTCATTCAATATTATTAGTATGTAAATCAATAAAAAAAAACTGACATATTAATTGAACTAATTTCAGCAAAATTCAATATAAAACTTATGCAGACTATCTTCAACTTCTACACCAACAGAACTAAACCAATGGCTTCAATGTTTAGCATTATTAATCAACAGTTTAACCAACCCACTGAGGTGACATTAACTCATACAGCTCACACAAAATGTTGGTTTTCATTTTCATACAAGATCTCACTTAACATGTTGCAACTCATTCAAAATTTAATTACAGGATTAACGGAAAATAAAGATTTGGCCCAATTTCTTTCACAAATGTTGGTTGGGAGTTGAAGAATCAGTAAAGATACATCAGATTCCAAGCTTGAATGAGGGACAAAACACAACTTGCAGATTTGAAACTTTTTCAAGAGTGCAAAAATGAACTAAGTTTCCGTTAATTTCTGACTGGATATCTCTCTCTAAAAAGAAAAACCTTCATCTTGAACATGTTTGTCCTCGTGGATCTTCACAGATGGTGACTGCCTTCCTCAAACAAACTGTAATAAAAAAAAAGGATTTAAAAACTGTCACATAATTTGTGCATTCAAGTGAACATTTTAATATCATTACTGTATTCACAACAGGAAACCATTCACATGAAAAAAAAAAAGACAAGGCCATTAAATTTATCATAAATTTGCAAAGAATAAATGTCCTTGTCTAGACATAAAGCAAGAGAACAATTTTGATTAAAGCCAAATCAAAGAACAGATGATTATATACACAATGGGCAATGATAAATACATAAAATGATGGGTACTGTGCCCACAACTTTTAACATAAACAGCATCAAGACCATTCAGCCCTTTTCGGAAACCTGAATAAGAGAAACACAGTGTTGGCCAGTGCATCATATCAACACCTCACAAGGAATAAGACACTCTTGCTTGGCAAAGCAAGTAAATAAACAAATTGGAAGGCAGAAGCAGAAATCCAGTTATTAAACTATTCCAAAACAATTCACTCATTCCAGTGTTTGTAGTACCTCAACAGTTTTCAACACCTGAGGTTGTTCCTCTCAAAATACCAACAAGAATTTGTCATGGGAAAATAGAGTAATTTCTTATTGGCCATAATTCTGTAAAAAAGCAACAAACAGAATAGGAAACTGAAAATAACAGCAATCTGCACCAGTGGTTAATTAGAGGCATGGAAATGTTTAATTATGCAATGAGCCAATTGCTTTTTATGTACATTAGTGGAGCTTGATGTTTAACAGCAAATTCAAATAAGAATGTACTGAAGACATTTTGATTAAATCAATGCACAAAGGTTAATTAAATGACTGTATATCCTGGGTTACCTCAAGATGGCTATAATTTTGCCACTTGGCGACCACATAGCCAACACTTTTGAATGAATAAAGGTTGTCTGCCTTAGAACCATGGCTTCCCTATCTAGTCATCAAATAACCTGGCTTCGAATAGTACATTTAAACAAAATTTCTGTTACTTTTTATACATTTGATTCAATTTAACATTTGCAAATCAGTCTCCCCAATTAAAAACTTAGGTAAAGCTATTATTATGATAATCAGATACAGAAATCTTTATAATAAAATTAATTTTTCAAATACATACCTCTCTGTTATGATAGTTGTAATTTCCGCATCAAGCGGGAGGATGATGGAGTGTGAAAACTAAAAAAATTGATAGGATCATTTAGTTTGAACTGTCTTGTAACCCATCCCTTTGGGTGATTCAAGCCTCTTTTTTTATCATTGTTTCTTCTCCATCCACGAGTGGGGAGGTTGGGGATGATACATAACACAGGTATTTAAAAAATAAATTTTATTATAAAAATTTGTTTCTGAAATGAATCTCACCTCTGTATTATGATAGCTGGTTTGCACACTGAAGAGGAGGAGGGAAAAAGGTGTGAGGACTAATAATTAAAACCCCCGAGGATACAACAAAATTCCACCAGGAATAAGGCACTTCTTACCTAATGATTAGGATCCATCCGCTAATAATGTTGCCAAGAGAGGAATAATTCATTAGGCTGCAAGGACCTCTGAAAGATGCTGGAGGCTCCTTGCAAGGGATACCACTCTCAAAGTGGAACAAAAGGCCTTGTGCCTAGGCCAGCAGAGCAAAGACAGTAAATGAATGAAGACTCTTACCTATCTCAAAATGGCACCTTACTGCCGAAAAAAATTTCCTGTGTAAATAGGAAAGGCTAGAGTATATCTACCATAATCATTCAGGAGTCGAACTCCCATCATACAAGGGGCAAAAGTGCTCTGCATGATTTGTACTGAATCTCAACATCTTGAAAATAGTGAGAGGCAAATATGGAGTTACATCTTCACTGGGCTACACTGACAACACTCACGGTTCGAAATTGAAGATAGCTGTCACTGCTCTCACCTAGCGAAGCTTACCTTCAGGAGTGGTAAGAAAGAGGGGTCTAGATTAGTGTGTGCCTCCTTGGCCAGGTTCTCAAACAGAGAGGTCATGGCAATTTTTGCCATAGGTCAATCCAATTTAGAAAGCTGTCTGAGGTCCCTAGTCCTTTGCCTTTAGAAAACGAGAAAGAGCCCAAGACCTAATATTCATTCTTTGCCTTGAAGTAGGGCAAGAAGGAAGGACTGTCCCTTAGGAAGTAAAGGCCACACTGAAGGAGAAATCCTGGAGTTCACTGACAGTAAAAACCAGTCTTAATCATTAAGTTTTTTAACGAAAGCTGAGTTTAAGGGTTTAAATAGAGGCATACTTAAATACATTAGCATTACATTATGTTTAATCGGACATTAAGAAATCTAGATTTAAGAAAATAAAGGCTTCCTTAATGTCCAGGTTAACAGAGAGATCCAAACCAGAATGTCTTAATACGGATGCTAATGTGAAGCAACACCCTTTAATAGCATGAACAGACAAACCTTTAATGTAGTGCAAATTAGTAAAGAACTTCATTCGGTTATTATAGAGGTATCTGTCCCAGACATCCTCTTGGAAAAGCACCAAGCTCTAAAGACTGACCACAGTCTCTCATACAGTGCATTAGTTGATTGCTTCTAAAATTAATGATTGCTCTTCTCCACTCCTTGGGAAAACCTCTTATTCACAATACTGTAGACAATCACGAGTATCCACATGGTCAGCTGAAGCAAGGAAGGTTCTGGTGAAACCTCATGCATCCAGGGAGCATGAGAAGATCTATCCTTAGTGGTTATGGTCACAGGAATTCTATCAGCTGAGACAGAAAATTTGGAACCATTTCCTGCATGGCACCTATGCATGAGTCACCAAGGTTATGTGCGAATTCGCTGTTAGCCAGAATTTGTATGAAACCTTTGAATCATAGCCAAAGGGGAAAGTTTAGAGGTCCAGATAAAACCAGTCCAACAGCATGTATCTACTGCCCGAGCTTTTGGAGCCTGAACTGGCAGACAAAAGTAGAATCTTGTGGCAAAGAGATCTAGAACTCCCATCGACCCTTGCCGACTTGTGGATGCAAAATCCATTCCAAAGACATAACTTGATCCTCCCGCTTCAGCTGATCTGCTACATTTCGTGGCACAAGTGAGGAAAACAGAAATATTCCTTCCTTCCACCCAGGTGAAAATGCAACTTGATCAGGAACAAAACTGAATTTGTGCCTCTTAATTATTATTATTCAGAAGATGAAACTTATTCCTATGGAACAAACCCACAGGGGCAATAGGCTTGAAATTCAAGCTTCCAAAGAATATGGTGTTCATTAGGAAGAAGTAAGACAAGGTAGAGGGAAATACAGAAAGAAGAGATCCTACTTACTTAAAGAGAAAAAATCTATTAAAATGCAAGGAGAATATATTAGGGTAGTAATGTATGGCATCTTTGCTTAAACTTCTTAAGTTCCAATTACACGGCATCCTCTGGGAGGTTGTTCCACAGTCCAATGGTGTGAGGAATAAAGGACCTCTGGAACTGAGAAGTTCGACAGCGAGGCACATTTACTGCATATTAGTGGTGCTGATCAGCAAATCAGGTTGCTCTTGGCAAGTAAAGGGGAACAGGGATCAAATGTGGGTGGAAGATCTCTGTTGAAATACAGCTTATGGAGAAGTAACAAACAAGAGACCATCCGTTGATGGTCCAAGTCATGACTGCTACTATAGGAAACAGAAACCTACCACCACAAACCATTCTAAGAGATAAATCTCTGGCAGAAGCAGATATCCACACCAGAGAACAGTATTCTAGTTGTGGTAGGCTAAGTTTGGGTTTGTATGAATTAATTGTTATGTTTTTGCTGTTGTGATGTTTTTTTTATTTGACTGAATTTTTTGTTTCCCTATTAAGTTTATTGTGTGTATATGTTGTTTATGAATGTGTTATTGGTGTATGATTGTTTAATTAATCGTTATTTTTACTTTTTTATTTGCAGTTTGCTTGTGCAAGTGTGTAAAAATAGGAGCAGCTCCCCTTCACCTGAACTGTGAGAGCAATTCACCTTTAATAGGAAGTCTTAACCCAGCTTGGATTCCTAACATGATTCCATCCACCTGAACTGGGAGGATGTGCTGGATAAGATGATCCTTCAGTTTTGAGATCCAGAAACCTTCAAGTGTAAGGGTAGTAATTTCGTTTTAATTGGCTGGAGGCACTACTTGTGTGAACTAGGGGCAAAGTGTCATTTCAGTTGTTAGGGAGCCGGAGGCCCTGTGAGCATAAGGAGTAGGTGCTGGGGTGACCAGTGTTTACAGTGTGGGAGAACTCTGAACAGTGGAAAAGTTAGACAGATATAAGTTAATTGGTCCCTCAAACATTGCTGTTGACTTTGGTCATAAGCAGTCTGCTAAACTCGTGGCAATTAATTGTTTTTTCCAGGCCAATTTTCAACACGACTGGAGATTATCAGAACTTATTTATGTGAAAGACATTGGGGATAAGAGTATGTGACTTTTATTTTGAACCAGAAGTGTTTGAGATTGTATGTTGGTCATGTTTACTAAACTTATATTTAAGGTAATTAATTAGGTTAAAGTTTTTTTGATGGTCATTGTAGTTTTAAGATTGATAAATTAGGTTAACATTCTTTTTGATGGTCACTGTAGTATTACGGTAATAAATTAGGTTAAGGAAAGTCGAGTTTCATTTAATAACCTCCAAATCTGTTCCCATCATACTGCCCCAATTGTGTACAATAAAAAGCACAAATGAGCTTAAAACAGGTTGCCCTGATTTTATCACTGTCATAAATATGTGAGACCTTACGAACAATACCTAACTTTAGTGCAGCATTTGCTGAAACTTTCATTAGATGTTTCTCAAAAGTTAGATGTCAGTCAAATATACACCTAGAATAGTTAAAAGCTTCAGACTCATTCAGCAAAGTTCCATCCACCTGAAGGGGAGGATGGGGTGAGAAATCTGAACAAGATCTGCTAATCAATAGTGTTTTTGTTTTACTGGAGTTCAGCCTCATACCCCACTGATTACTCCATTCCCTGATCCGGTCCAAGTCCCAGTTGAAGCTGAGGGCAGCTTCATTTCTCATAAGTGGAGACCTGGCTGTGCATCATTGGCATACTGAACAATCTTGTTTTCCAGGCCAACAACCATATCACTTGTATACACTAAAAATAACAATGAACCAAGAAGATTACCTTGTGGAACTCCAGACAAAATAGGTCTTGGTTCACTAAAGATCCCATCCACAGCAACTTGCTGCTGCCTACCTGTAAGGAAATCCTGAGTCAACCTAAAACATATCCACCCACTCCAAGATTCTTTACTTTAAAAATAAGTGCCTTGTGATTTACTAAATCGAAAGCAGCACTAAAGTCTATCTGAATTACTCTGCACTCAAAACCCTTATCAAGGTTCCCTTGCAAATGGCCTGTCAAGTCAGATACCTAACTGTCATATTGACTCTTGGCTAATTCCTTTAGATTACACATACTTATATAGTGCTTAAAAATAAGTTTTCAGCAACTTTGGAGAGCACAGGAATTTCTTGTCCTGTATGGTTACTGCAGTCTGCAGATATGGCAGCTCTTTGGAACAAAAACTGGTTAATTTTGGGCTCATTTTGTACTACATGACATAAAATTTATAGAATCTTGTCATGGTAAATTCCTTCAAGTTTCCTTTTTAAGGAATTATTGTAATTGCTCTCGGCTGTATGGTAGGTTCTATTCGCAGCATGGTGAGACTCAACAAAAATGGTTAATTTTCGTACGATTTTGTCTCCATGCATTGAATTTGGTCCGTTTGTCATGGTAGGCTTGTCTACATGTATCATCAAACCATGGCTGGTCATCTGTCCTAAATTTGATGACCTTTCTAGGGATATACCTTGTTAAAATAGCCATCAGCATTTCATTTAACTTCTTCTTGGGATCAGGATCTAATATAGCATCTGAAATATTAAGTGCCTGAAAAGATTCAATAATGCAATCCCAATTGGCTCTGGATTTTAGCCAGACAGTTTTTCCAATAGTGGCATTAGGAATATACTGATTGAGATATATCTCAATGGTGCAATGATCAGAAGTGCCTGTATATTCACAGACCTTGGACTTCACAATAGCTGGAACATCTGTGAATATGAGGTCTAATCTATTACCAGAAACATGCATGGGTTCCTCAATTAGCTGGACAAAATTGGAGGATACACAGAACTCAAGAGCAGACTGGCCATGTTGATCTGTGGAACTTGAATTTAGCAACTCACTGTGCTTTGCATTACAGTCTCCACAAATAAAAATTTTGAATCCTGTGACTGAGCCAAACTGATCCTTTCCCATAGACAGTCATATATGAATTGATGATATCTGGATTGCAGAGAACAGAACTACGTAAACATTGTAGAACTTACTGAAAATTTTAAACTAAATAAATAAAGAACTTCATGGCAATTACACTCCAAATTTTTCTGACAATAAATAGGTTGTCCAGACTTGGTGTATTCAGCCACACCTTGCACATGTGGGATGTTACAATGATAAATAAAGCCAAGGCCATCAAAACCCTGGGATTAAAAACTCAACCTTTGACTTGTTACTACTTACAAGAGTCTCAGATAAAAACATCAAAATGTAGTTATGGGCATGACTCTGGATATCAAGAAAATTTGACCTTAAGCCTCAAATATTTGAGTAAAATACTTTGCAATTTATCTTACTGTAATGAGTAATAGGCCCAGGGTTCAGCTCCACATCTCCCGAAAGATCAACGTCTCCTGAAAGAATTAAAATTAACATCATAAAATCTGTATTGAAACTAATAAATAGACTTATAACAACAGTAACATTGTAAAATTCAACAGAACAAAAAACAATACCATCAACAACAACAGAATTTCCATGTCCAAAAATTCTGTTGAAAGTATAAATAAATGTGTCTTATGTCCTCGAAAAAAAAGGGCAAATGAAATCCACCAGGTTTGCCACAACAAATGGGGGAGGACAGTCAGGATGGATTTAGAAATAAAATGCTCAATAGGAAAAGATCAGGTAAAGATGATGGCACTTCCCTGATAATCCACCAAGCAACTTTTGCTTTCTCATCAGCCTGTCCTACACTTTTCGAAAAAAAAAAAAAAAAGTGAACGAAAAATATGATAAATGCCTGATTGTAACCTCAGGCAAGGGAACTCAAACCCAAGACCATGGAAGGCCAAGGTACAATGGGTATGGCACAGTCCAAGGTTGGAGAACAAGGTTTGAATTCCGAGTAACCTCTTAGAGGGGTTGCCTATCAAAGCTGAAGAGTCCCTTCTACCCACTGGTTTGATTTTGGAGTGTCCTTCTCCTAGAAGAGTTGCCTGCCAAGGCTAGTCTCTCTTCTACCCTAAAAACAATGCTGATAAAACTAAATAAAAACCATTATTATAATTATGGTACTTTAAGCCCCACAGGCAGAAAAGATTTCTGCAGATCTATTGTGCAATACAAAAAATATGACATTTTTATAATAAAATAAAGTTTTATATATACTTAGCAAGTAATTACATAGCTATTAGTTTCATTTATTCGCTGCAGCTTAAATTTGAATTTTGTGGTAGCGATACAGATGTTCTGAATAGGTGACTAGTCTCACCCATTAACATGAGAGTCAGGAATAACTTAGCAGATAATCCTCAGTCTGTATATACTTATGTCCATCAGAGGGGAGGAGGGAGGGCTCTGATCATGTAATTACTTGGTAAGTATAAATAAAACTTTATTTTATTATAAATATATATGTAATTTTTATATAATTAACAAGTAATCACATAGCTGAATCCCACACTGACGGGAGGTGGGTTACATGGACATATTCTACTCTAAAACATTAAGTCACGTAATGAATTAGAAATAGAAAAGTTGCTAGCACTGAAAACAATGCTTGTCGTTCCTTTTTAGTTAAGAGAGCCTGCAGTATAAACTGCCTCTGGTTGGTGCTCAACTTAACCTGTAGTAGCGCAGCAGTAAAGCTGAGGGTCACCTCTACTAAAGAGGGAGCTTTGTAGCGGAGGAGTACTCTGATTGCTACCAAAGCATCAGTGGAAGTTATGCAGTCAAGGAATTATCCAATGGCTAGCAGAAATTTAAAGGTGCCCTTGTCCTGGGCGCAGTACCTTTATAAAAACAACCAGATTATGTTGTCACCTACACTTAAGTAAAACCACAACCCATCAACTAAGCGTGCTGGGTGCTCTGGGTACATTATAACCCCCGCCCCGGTTCCCCAAAATTCGACAGTTCACTACAAGGTGAACAGGCAGTAGGAGAAAATCCTATGCTTCCTTCCGTGACACCATGCCAGTAACTAAAAATTGCAAGGTACTGTGAAAATTTTAAACACTATTTAAACTCCCTCAAAATTATGAGAAACGGAGAACGATCATACTACCAGTAGGCTGATTGTTGAATGGACGTAAGGGACATATAGCGTTTGAAAGCTGACGAGGTAGAGGCTGTTCTGACAGTTTAAGCTTTCACTATAAGGAGGAACATTCTTATCCTAAATCTGAGTGTCTCATAAGATAAAGTCCATTAGGATAAAGGGCAAGATGTTCTAATCAGAGGACGAGACGAACTCTTGCCCTAACTCCCTGGGTTACGGATGGCCTGGGACTTCAGGCTTTTTAAGCAATACACATACCATCCAGCTGGAAAAGAGAGCTCTCTATTCCTCCTCAGAGACAGTGAGCGCTTCTGGCTCTCAGACAAGGTGCTGATGCCAGGTTGCAGTTGCCCCCAGGAATTCTAAACAGAGGGGGAAAGTAGTTCTTGCCATTACACCATAGGTTCTGGATGGCCTTCGAACCTGAACATTCAAACTGGATAGAAAACTTTAGTCTTCCTCAGAGCTAGTGAGCGCTACTGGATGCTCAGAGCAAAAGCTGATGTCATAGCCAAAGCTGGTACTGGGCTATTGTTGATGCCAGGAGAGCAGGGCACCAGATGAGCTGTGAGCTCAGGTGTTGTCTGGCACTCCTGGAAGACACAGATGTCCATAAAATTCCTAAGGAAGAAAGAAAACAGACAAGGTCTTGGATGGGTCCTGACCTTAGACTAAAATCCAAGGAGAAACGAGCAAACCATGTCTCCTCCTTCCTTGCTTGGGCATGTCAAGAATTTCAAAGGAAACTAAGACAGGGATGCCAACAAACTAGGTCTCCATGCTTACACATGAGTTATGCATAGTTTGATATCCTTTAGCGGGGTAATTGCAAAAAGAACACAGACGTCTTGCAGAGGAGACATAGGGCCTGAGATACTAGCTTTGGAAGTCGATCCCCAGGTCTGGAAGATGAGGAGAGAAGATTGACTTCCACATCTTGCAATGGTCTCTGCAATACATCTAAAAAAGATCTTCAAGTGATAATCCTCTGGACAGTCTGGAGTCTGTCAGGAAAAGATCTGACTACCTTGGTAGATCTCCTGAAGTGAGGTTGTCTGAGAAGAGACAGTGGGGGAGGATCCTGTAGAGTCTGCTCACAACTGAGCAGGTTCAAGGACCATGGGTTAAGCGGACAATGTAACTTGGAGTTAGCCTGAATGTCACTGCTCCTTGACCATGATGAAGGGCACAGAGAGGTGGTCTGACAGATCCGTCTATAGAATGGGGGCTGTTCCACATGCTATAGGGATGGTATGGACCATAAAAGGAGGAAAACAAAGATTCCTTGAAGAGGCAAACTGCTCCAAGACAGATCTGTCCCACAGATTCCACAGATCCCAGCAGCCGGGGGATCAACAGTCCCCTTCTGACGTCTCAGTACGTCTGATAGGGCTTTAGTTCTATGAACCGATCAAGTGACTAGAAGACCTGATTGATCTGTCCACAGAAACAAGGCTCTTTCTTTAGAGGTGGGGAGACATGGGGTAGAGCCTTGCTTACATAAAACATTAGAACTATGGTCTAGTCTGAATGGTTACCACAATCTAGGAGTACACTAAGGTCAAAAAGCATTGCAGTTATGTGAAGAAACTTCCAGCTCTATGAGAAGGAAGTGAAGGACCCGTCTTTCTGGGGACCATGCCCCAGAAAAACCCCAGTTCCCTAAGAAGACTACCCAACCTGTAACCGAAGCACTGAAAAAAAAACCAGGGCTAGGTTCAAGAGTGAAGGAACTTCCTTCCAAAATACTATGTTTGGACAACTATAAGTATTTTAATACAAGAGGAACAAGAACTCCAGAGAAAACTTGTGCTGTCAGGAGTCCGAACATCTGGCAAGAAAATGGAAACGTGCTTCCTATATCTCTAAAATCCATTCAATAACCATGAAGATTGAAGGAAGAGGCTGTCTGGTTTGTACTCTATCCACTGTGGGGATGCCTCACATTGATGATCATGTAGACTCGCAGTCAAAAGAGCAAACTAGTAGAAGGACATGCAGAATCACAAACAACCATGTGAACTAGCTGCCAACTCTGCAGACTTTATGACAGCCAAAAAACATCGAAATCTTGATTCAACAAAACTGAACTTGATAATGCTTAGCGTGGACTTGACAATACCCTGTACAGAACAAAGTCATGCAGAACTGTAAACAGAAAAATTCTTTAAAAGTTATAATGACTTAAAAATTCCATAACTATAAGAACCTGGGCCCTGAACTTGTGCCATGCATACAAAGGTGGCTGCCGAGCACTAGACATATAATGATGAGTGCTCTAGAGCAGGTGCCAGGCGCTTGGATGAATGTGACCAGGCACCAGGAGCTCAGGAAAGGGTCCAGGTGAACAGGTATTGGCACCTTACAGGAAAGGTCATTCAACAAAGAATGAAACTGCAAGAAGACCATGAGAAGAGGGTAGCTTTACCATTAACAGGAAGTAGAGAACAGCAACTGCCAACATGTAAATCTTTGGCAGGAGTGAAGAGCCAAGAAGGTTACGGCATTCAGTCTTCACCTGAAACCTTGGAACTGAAGGAAAATTGGAGGACACATTGCAAAAGTTCTATTAGGTCTGTCCAATCTGGCCAACGACTCGTGGGCACTAGAGTAGGCTCACTACTAATGTCCCAGCCACGAAGGGGGAAAGAAGGCAAAACTCTTGGATTGTCTGAAAGCATAGATTCTTGGCAGACGGAAAAACTCGAAAATCCATGAGATGCAACTGAAAGGTGACAGGATGACCATGCCCAGTTCTCCTTATGTCAGTCAGAAAATTTGGACTTTCAACAATCTTGACAAGAAAGTCTAGATCCGGCAAGGCACAAAAGTGAGGAAGACAAAAGACACTTATCTTGCTCCTTTTAAATGAAAGCCAAGTTTTCAACCTTGACAGATGCTTGGATGACTGGGAAATAGCCCAAAGGAGGGAGCTTCCTTCAGCAACTCAACAACTCTGACCTAGAAGTCTTGTCCACAGGTAGACTTGGTCCCTGTTCAATGGGAACTGGCGCATGAGACAGGACAACAGTGCACTCTTAAAATTCAGGTGCCGAACCAAAGAGAAACTGGCGCCAGACACAAAGGTTGGCGCTCGGATCCCTCGGATCCCACTACATGCTTGAATCCATCAGATCCCACTGTACACTTGGATCCCCATATCCCACTGGACACTTGGATCCATCAGATCCCACTAGGACATTTGGATCCATCAGATCCCACTGGACGCTTGAATCCATCAGATCCTCTGGATGCTTGGATCCCACTGGGCACTTTAATCCAAGGGACGATCTGCTCCCCTTTGGATGTCTGGGATCCACCTGGCATTTAGAGGCCAATGGGTGCCACCACTGGAGCCACTGGGAGCTCTGCATCGTCCCAAAACTACAAGAGGGCTCCTGGTCACAATGGAGTTTATGAGGGATCAATGGAGCCTGATCCTTCATTGCAAGCCTTTTTAATGGCCTGGAAGAATCCTGGAAATGCCAGCTGCGCCCTTTAGACTCAGAGTCTGATCCATCGGAAGAAAAGTTGTAGGGTCCAAATGTACACCTTGCGATTATCCATCGATACCTGGGAAATAGTGACAGGTTTGGCTGAGGAGCAACTAACCTGTGGGCAAAAATACCCTTCATACTCCCAGGTTTAGGGGAGTCTGACAGGGACTGGGTTTAGGAGATCAATAAGGCTGGATACCCACATCCTCAATACACATCCAGTAAAACACCTTTCTAGTGGCCGTCTGTTGATACCTTAGACCAGCAACAGGCTCGACTGAGGGGTGACTACCCGTGTGTAAATCCACAACCTCCCTTGGACTTTCAGCACCCTTCTCCCAGGTTTAGAGGAGTCTGACAGGGACTTTCTGTCTAGACACCTCCTCCACTGCACAACACTTCACTATTACAAGGTTAACTTTTGTTAACCTAGACACAATTTCTGGCAATGGCATGGGAAGGAAGCGAGGGCCAGGCGCCAGAGCAAGAAGAAAAATTAATGGAGTAGCAAGAATAGATTCTATGTGGGAGAGTGGGCGCCAGGCGATCAGGAGCTGGTGACCTTTACCTCCCAGGTGTAGATGGTGCCAGGCAACTGGGCATCAGGCAAGCTAAATAGCTCGTTAAGCTAAAAATCGGGAGCTGGTGAGCGCTCCTGGGCATTATGTTGATCCTCCACTGTCAAAAACGTCAATTCTTCTGATTGTAATATCTAAACAGACCACAGACAAATCCATGGTAAAGTGCTGCACGATAGTAGCGCACTAAGCATGTATAACAACAAAAAGAATGGAATGCATACACAGCTATAAAAAAAGGAGAATAAAGTAAGGAGGAAGCAAAGGATAAAGATAGAACTGTCAAGAGAATAAAGGCAACAACACTACCAGAGAGCCAAGATCATTAGGTGATAAATAATAATTATAATTATTATGACTGATTTTGTTGGCCAGAAGGATCTGCTCTGAACAAGAGGTGTTCATACAACTTTCCTCTGAATTTGGAATAACTATAAATTACTCGTTTGAAAGGACGTCAGCCACAATACTAATTGCTTAGGTAAGCCAGTTCTTACCCTGCACTAGCTCTTCCAATGCAAAAAGGATTTACACTGTAAACATCTCCAGTGAATTTATACATACCTTCCACTCCCATGCAGACCAAACCCCTGACATATGTCTGCTGGCTGCAACCATATTCCAACTTTCAGTCAACATGCCTGAATACCATATGAGGTCTGAGCTCTTCAACTGGAGGAGGCACCTCATAAAAAGAAGGTCAATGACTCTACCATCTCAAGGGCTTCTAAATCCCTGGAGACTAAAGTTCTTGAAAACTGGTTGATTTCTTATTCCAATGATTCTTCAAAAAAATTGATTGGCCTCCTCCTTATTCTGGTTCCACTTTCTCTACTGGAAGCCATTTGTCAAAATAGGAATATTTATATACTGTCCAACCTCTTAAATCAGGGAACAAGGATCAGGCCACGACAGGACTACAAATTCCTGAGATGTGTGCTAGTAACACCAGCCCCAGTTTTTTTGCCATGCCCCTAGGTTAGGTTTAGGTTAGGTTAGGTTGGGTTAGGTAGGTTACATTAGTACCTCTAAAGGAATTTGGACATGGTTACTTCTTAAGATATGGCATCCCGCTTTTTTCAGGGAAAGGTCCCAGGGCTCTGTTACATCTCGGGAAAATGCTACTCGACCACAAAAAATTCCAAATATAGAATACACCTCTAAAAAATGTCAACAGTCTTGCCAGCTAATTCCACATACAAATAGCCTAGATGCTGACTTAGCATACTACTTGATCAGAACTTAGCCATTTTATTACTCATATATTTTCACTTTATCATTTTATAACTTCATACTGTATCATTTTCTTTAAAATAGTGTACTTTATTCAACACACTCAGCTTACATTCCCAAGTTGGCCTAAAACTGTAAATCAGCTACTTAACTTTTCTCAAAATCTGCAGGTTATCATAAGTGACTTTCATCTCCTAAGTTTACTGTCTTCATAATTATTGCTTCTAGTTTCTTTGTCATTTATTTTGACTGTAGAAGGTAATGAGATGACAAAAAATAAAGAATGAATTTTGGCGAGCACTCAGTGCATTCGCCGTCAGAAAGTAAATAAAGCATACCGCCATCTATTGAGGGAAATGAACACTAAACATTCGCTAACTAAAAGGGAAGGATAGAAAAATTTTTTAGCATAGACAAACATTTATGCTTGTGCTTCTTACTTCTAGCATCATCAGATCTCTTGGGTGGCATATCAAATGGGTAAATATATAGCTACATAAAAGAAATGAGGTCTTTCAAGCACTCTGAGTAAGGAATTCGTACTTTGCCAAATCTCTCGCTGTTTTGATTATAAGTTTTGACTTAGCAGGGCCTTCTCAACTGGAATCTTTAAAAAATATATTTTTATACATTTAAATTTAATACCGAAAACATATTTGAGTTCACACTTTTTCATTACTAACAATTATTTTCATAAAAACAATAGATATGGCATAATTTTTGTTGTCAGGAAGTTGTAAACAATATGTGGTGCAGATGCTCATGGCCACTCAACGAACTAATGGCGGCTGATTCAAAGTCGAGTTCCCAGACCACAGAATGCCAGTTTTAAGAGGTTTGACTGTATTCTCCTCATAACTGCTAATTTAGAGGATTAACTCTTGCCTCAGGATTCTCCTTGGTTGTCCACTAGATTCAGAAAGTTGTCTGGAAAGAGGAGCAACAGGAGAGTCCACTTGCCCAACTAGGACAGGATTCCTGTAAAAACTTGGGGAAAAGCAAAAAGTGGAAATCCAGCATGTCTCCTGACTGCAATCAATCTTCCTCTGGATCACAGCTAAAACCAAACTTGTCACCTCCAGAGTAAATGGAATCAGAGTCAGGCAAACAAAAAAGGTGACTTTGTAACAACTTCCACTGTTCCTTGCAAAAGAAAATCTACATCTCGCTTCAGGATATGGAGCTTCTCCTTATAATGTTGGTAGGAAGGGTAAATTCATATACATGGATACTAGAAACAAGGCAACTGTAGAAGCCATGAGGTGACTTTGTAACAACTTCCACTGTTCCTTGCAAAAGAAAATCTACACCTCGCTTCAGGATGTGGAGCTTCCCCTTATAGTGTAGGTAGGAAGGGTAAATTCATGTAGTGCATAAAACCAAATCTGTCAGCAAAGAATGAGCAGGTGTCACACAATTACAATGGTCTCAGGCACAGAGACTCAAGAAGAGAGACAAAACAAAGTTCTCACCGCTCAACCTTAGCACTGGAAGGAAGTGCAAAGACTTGTCCAGGGAGTCAGAACATGTCCTATTCAAGCAGAGAACTACGTTAGCAGTCTCCCACATCGATGACGTGGAGGATGATGCCAATACTGAGGGAGACTTAAGCACTGGCAATGTGGCGGCCAGTGCACAATGAGGTGACCAGCACCAATGCCAAAGTTTCAGGAGTACTGAGATTGTGGTGGCTGCTGCTAACACCGAAAGCATCTGAAGCACCAATGGTGTAGCTGGTAATGATCTAGGAGAAGTTGGTGGCTGAGTGGCACTTGGCGCTAACGATGAAAGCATCTGAAACACCAACAATGTGACAGTTAAAGCCTGGCAAAATCTGAGGCACTGGCACCCAAAGAGGTAGCACCTGCTGTGGTGGCTGGCACTAATGCTGAAATTGCTTGAAGCACCGATGACGAAAGAACATGGCTGACAAGGAGCCAAACCTCGAAATGTGCAGGTTCAAAGTCTGTTCAGGAAAGGTAGCAAGCAATGATACCATAGAGACCTAGGTACCTGAAAAGAACTAGCAAATAAATGAGGAGACAGGGAAGGAACCCATGGCGTCTATGGAGAATGCCATCTCGGAAACTCTTACAACACCTGTGAGGAGTTCAAGGTGCAAAATAGGGGGATCTAGTAAGGAGTGGTGCCACCAGAAAGAATGAGAACTCAAATGTGACACCCAGCACTGTGTGGCACCAAAGGACAATGAGAGCAATCTACAATGAGCAGACAGATTAGGCACAAACTCTTGATCCCTGATGTGTGAATAAACCTCCGGCACATTGGACTATTAACATGGCAATAGAGTGGCAGACCCAAATGTTTGGGCCCAGAAAAGTTCTCCCGAGAAGCCAACAAAGCACCTTGGAAATTGCTAGCACAGACCTTAATCAATCTCTGAAAAGCTAATAACTCTACCTTCTCTTCTTCAGCATCACAGTCCATTCAGAAGCCTCACACTCATCAGAAGGATATCCTGGGAAGAAAGGTATGGCAACATCAGAACCCCTGCTCCGACAGATGAAGGGAATTTCAACTCTAAAAATTAATTAACTAGAAACAAAACTGCTCCATACCACAGCTGGCACTGTCTTGTGCCTTGGAGAAAAAGAATCATCTGTGCAGGAAACAGAAGCTTCCTGTACTCAATACTATCCTGCACTGACACCGAGTTCAGTGGAAGGTAAAACTAAAACTGACAAATGAGCCAACATAAAAAAAAAACCTGGAAAAAGGCAAGATAATCCAGTCTGTTATACTACTGAGACAGTGGCAATCAAAGATAAAGACTCTGCTTGTCTAACAGGCGAATACTGTACTCCCATCATCAGCGCTGAAGAGGCAACCAAAATTGACTAAAAGAGGCCCGAGAATTTGTACCTCGAAAGCTACCTCGGTGATTGGGAAGCAGTTCGCAGTGGTCACGATGTCAAATTTGGTACAAGAAAATGCCTAGAATGCTCAGGAGAACCTGAGGTGCCAAAGAAGAAGAAAGACACTGGAAACACGACACCCGATGAGACAGGGAAATTACAATGTGGCTCCTTTGCCCTACATATCAAAAAACAGCTATCATTCTGAGCCAGAACAAGGAGAACATATGATCTCTTACAAACGCCTGGCAAACATCCAGAGATAAGGCAAAGCTCCCATGCATAAGTCATGAGGAGCATCCTGTGCCAGGTGAGCTCCCAAAGTCAGGCGAGACCCTGATTCAGGTGAGCAGCCAGCTGCATGTGAGCACCTGGTGCGAGGAGAGCTCCCGGTGTTAGGCAAGCACCTTGGAGAGAACGCCTAATCCTCTTGCAGGACCATGGGGAAATCCTGGAAAAGGATCGCTACAAGTACTCGGCCTCCAGGAAGGCCTAGGGGAAATAGAATTAGATACTGAGCATGCACCAGGTCGGCCACAGGAAGACAATAACAAGCACAAACAGCTTACACTCCCAGACATACCCTGCTTCCTTGTACCTCCAACAGGAGGAGGAGCATCATCGGGTGTGGCTAAGGTATGGCTAACAGGGAGGGAGGGCACTGGCACTTTCACTGCCGGAGAGGGGTAACCTGAAAAAGGACAGTTAAACTAGGCCAGTAATGCAGCAATTGTTAAGGAGGTTATCTCCATAAATTTTCAAAGGTAACTCTAAAACTAGCTACTACAGCTTATAATTTTGTCAAACCTCATATCTAGAATTAGGCTATACGGGGAGCTTTGAAAGGAGAACTAATTTTGAAGGAAAAACATTACTAGGAAAACAGGGAGAGCAGGAAGAATTATTGTCTGACATTCAGTGAAAAGGTGAGAAACTCTTACTCCTACCTTCACTTCCTGTCCTAGTGTTTGAAGAATTTTTGTGTTCATCTTTTTTATTATCTGCTTCTCTTATCTGTTTATACTTTCAATAAACACTCTCATCTGGCCAATCAATACACTGATCACAGTGATTACTAAAAGAATAATCCCTGATCCTACTTTCAATACATCTGTTGTGACTATTGTAAACTGAGGAGTAAAGCTGGGTATTACACCCCTTTCCTTACAGCCTCGAAACAAGTTGTCTTTATTCTCTTTGGATGACATCCTAAATAGTGACAAGCACCATGAAAAGCCAAACCCAAAATCCAGAAAATAATTCAATTAGCAATCAAAATAAATAATACTCAATATGCTGTCACAGGCTGACGACAGAGATAAAACTGAATGGTAAACAATATACGCTTGAATCACCTGAAAGGGATGGGTCAACAGACGGTTCAAACTAAACGATTTTAGTAAATTTTTAATTTTAATACACTATTGTCCTTATGCCTGGTGCAGGAATTTCAGCTATCATAATTGACAAGTATGATTCATTTCAAAAATATCTTTTTAACTGAGGATCAATGTATTAAAAATGAATAAAACTACACCAATCATTGTACATGTTCAAAGAAAAAATATAAAAATTGTCAGTAACTACAGGCAAACTGTAAATTACTACTGAAGACTACATCTTTGGCCAAGCAAAAAAAAAAAAAAAATTACTGGCCAATTACTGTTATTTTTAGAGGCTTCAAAACACTGAGCAACTTCCATTCTATATCATTTGTCAGTTGGGGATTGTATTAACATATACAACTGTTACACCTTCTCCACATACTACCTGAACCAAATCTGCAACCCTATTATTCAGTTTAATTTACAGTGCCATAGGTGAGGTTAGGTGGTGGGGGTGGGTGGGTAATGGATGATCCCAGCAAGGGAAGGTCCCGGGCATTATGTTAGGTTAAATTAAAATACACCCCTGAATTTTATTCATTTTGTATTTTCCCCACCCAAAATCTAGGGTACTCCTTTATGGTTGCTCATACTTACTTTCTACTGATATGAATGTCAGAACATTCAAAACATACATTAAAACATATGAACCGCAGTTTCGACTCAGGAATACCATTCTGTTTCAAGTCAAACTATACCAAAAAACTATGAAAGGATATTAGTAGTTATGGGCAAGTATAAAATACTAACTGTGACTATAGAAGTCGCCATCTTCCAAATTTTAAATGACTAATTTGCTGTCAGAAATTATATATGGGATACAAGGATCTGGTCAAGGAGTTGCTGTTATGATACTTATATGCCAAGATTTCATACAGTACATATTTTAGGCCTGAAATTAGCCTAGCCTAATTGCCTGGTTTAGGCAACAGAACATCACAAAACCCCAGAAATATTATAAGTGAATTTACATTTCATAGCTAATTTGCCGTAAAATGGTTTAACATTTCTAACCTTGCAATCTGAACTGCAAGTTAAAGGGACATTCCATTTGTTAAACAAACAGATGACATTGTTTTGTGACGTCCACTGCCTCTTCTACGAATGGGGCGCAGTAAATCAGGTGCGTCTGCATGCAATATGTTTCGTTCGCCATTTTACCATAATAAAAAATAACTTTTTTCCAAAGACATTTAGGCCTAAGTAATGTTAGAATTGCTCACCATAACACTACTCAGGGCTAAAGCAAGCTACGGACATCTCACCCAGTCTGACAATCTGTTTAACTTAACCTTTGGCGTCAGTCTGGCCCAGGTTAGGTAGACTTCCCAGTAACAGGACTTCCTTTGCATCATCTCAACACAGAATTCTAGAAATAAAATCCTCAAGCTAATACAGCATTTGTCCTACACTTCAGTAACCTCAAAACAGAATCGTGAAATATTCAAAGATGATGATATAATTAAAGCGGCTTACGTATGGCATACCAATAAGATATAGATATATATTACCTAACTTCATGTCCACCGTCTGTCACTCGTCAGCCGGAAGCAGCTGTTGTTGTAATTCGTCATGTTCCAATAATTTTTTCCTGGTTCCTGTAATGAGAAATGAACGACGCTTAAGAAGTGTATCTCTTTTATTATGTCTTGATCAATATTTCTGTTAAATAAATATTACATAAAATACTACTAACAACATATTTTATCTTTGTAAAACTTGAAAAGATAATGATGAGAAGCATACAGATTACTTTTATAACAAAATACGATATCATCAGAATTTTCCGGACGGTTTCGAAGCAAACAAAAATGTTTCATACTGATTAAGAAAAAAGTCAGAGAGATATTTAATAATATCAGTATTACATTAAACAAACAATTTTTATATCAATATGGAAGTTTTATAATGTTTCATAAACACAAAATTTACGCTTTTAGTATTATTTTACATTGTTAACGAATGTTTACCTTCAAGGACACTATTGCAATACAGAAAAGGGCATTACTATAAAAACCAGAATTATTTATTATTATAGCAAACTCACAGATCCTTTATTCACTCTTACATTTAGTATTTTTCAAAAAATGATCAGTGATAAAATAAGTATATACTGTATTTGGACCTAAGGTATATCCTCAGAATCTACCGATATATATATATATATAATATATATATATATATATATATATATATATATATATATATATATATATATATATCACATTTTTAGCATGTATTTATGGGATGACGTTGCTAGCCCTACATACTCTAACGAGGATGTTCAAACAACCTGTGTGCTGACAGTGTATTTCAGTTTTTGCTGGTTACCTTTCCAATTACAGACCAAACCTAGCATTGCTTAACAGGTCCACACTCTGCATTGTTTTCCACCTCTCTTGCACTCATTGGTGCTTCCTGGACAGCCCGACCCTTCCTTTCCAAGACCGCTTGCACTCCAACTCCCAGACTTTCCTTCTAAAGGTCTTCCTCTCCTGTTTTCTCCTGTCACATCCCAGTGACACCTTCCTTCCTTTCACCCACCCGTCCTCCCTCGTTCTCTCCACATGGCCAAACCATTATTTGTCCAAATTTCATTTATTTCATTAAGTAGCCATGTAAAATTAAATACAACAAATTGCAGTTTTCACTTCACCAGCCAATAACAGCATGAACTTGTTTCTAAAAGGTTTACCGAGACTGGGATAAAACAGATGAAGGACAAGCAATAAGGAGGGATTCGAAGTCAATAAAAAGTAAAGCAATTTATTCGCATATATTCGTACGTAAATACTTGTATAAACGCTGTCATGAAGATTACTTGGTGACTGTTGATAGACATCCAAGGAGAATCCTAAAAAAATAGAATAGCAACATTGCAATATGCTTAATATATGTCTCAATTCTGCACCCCCCTTACATCAAAAAGAAAGTGTAGTATCAAGTAATTAAATTTTCTTATGAACAATTTATAACTGTGAAAATGCATCAGATAGTAGAAATAATGAAATAATAAGGAAAGAAACAGAAAAAATTTGACAGAATAAGTAATATAACTCTGTTTGTAATTCAAAACTGTGTATCGAATTTAAACTTGGTTCCTGAGTGATATTTACAGAGCACATACAGTATATAACATTTTCTGATGTAATTTACTGTTACCGTGAAAACGATTAAGAATTTTGAGCCCTGCATGTAAATGTTCGAAATACTGTGATGACTAAGTAATGCGATTCACGGAATAGGCACGTCCGGTCTAACAGTGAGGGGGGATTTTAAAATGTGACCACAATCTCACCATTCGCATCTCAGCAATAAGCCTAAGATGGGGGATAATGTGAAGCCAAACTAAAACCTCCTCCTTCGAAGACGAAAGGGGAGGAAGGACGAAAAGGGTCAATACTTGTTAATATTTCCGCCTTTCCTTCTCCAGAACATCCAGTCCTCTTGGTGGCGTTCTTGCCGCAAAACTTTTGAAGAAGAAGAAGAAGAAGAGTAAACAGATCCATGAAAATGTAGCATGCCTTTCCTGACATAGTTTGCCTCTCAAATAGCCTTCGTTGGAACTGCACATGTAAACACGACTTGAGTTTCTTTCTTGAAGGTTCTTAGAAAAACTTTTGAGGGGACGCATCAGGTCTGAGGTATGTTTCCAGATGTTTAGGAAAGGCAAACACTCCCTTTCTTCAACAATTTAGATCATCCCTCTGGATGATCTAAATTGATGAAGAAAGCCTTCATTCTTCGTAGGTTTCAGTTGGCAGCGAGTTTCCAAGAGCAACACGTACAGTTGATGAGAGAACCAGTGAGGTGCTTAACAACAATAAATTTTTTGAAACCGGATCGCTTGTCAAAAGTACATGAAGGAAACGAGAACAAGGTTAAAAAGATGTATGAAAAGATGACATGACACTTGGGTAGATGATTAGTGGCCTTAAAAACGAAGCAAATGAAAAATTAACTTACCTCCAATTAACTTTTTTTTTTTATCTACTAACAGTGAACTTGCAAGCAGTCGGAAATTTAATGTTGGTTGGTCAAATGCTATGTGTCCTAATATCATCTGTATATTTCATATAATTACTCGATATTCCGAATGAAAGCTTATTTGATAAGTCAGATTTCATCATTAGATATGTGACATGTCTGTGAATAATGCTACCGAGAGAGAGACTGAAAAGGAATCGATTCTAGTATTTTACTGGTATTTTCAGTGATAACAGTTGTATTTTACTGGTATTTTCAGTGATAACAGTTGTATTTTACTGGTATTTTCAGTGATAACAGTTGTTTTTCTATTATCAATATCATTAAGTTTATCAACAATTAATTTAAGCAAAATATTTATATTCTTATTCATGTGATTTTCTAAGCCCATTATATATCTAAATTTTATGGGATTATTATGAAATCTTATATGGTTCACATGAAAGGTAAATTGCAAGAAGAAGATACCACATTTTATGACTTAATAGATTCTCATGCTGAGATTAAAACTTGAGCATAGAAGTTCTTGCATGAAAAGCCAAAACTACTACTAGCTTTATCTATAAGATGTAGCTTATGTTTGCTCTGAACATCCCTAATCTTATTGTTCAAATTGAAGAAACATGTAAAGTTATTTGAAGTGATATTAACTTCAGTCTATTATAGTTCTGATTAGTATAATTTTTTTTCTGCAAATTTTCTAATATTTATTTTAAATTTATATGAGAGTGTTAGAGTTTATACACACACACATATACATATATGTTTAAAAATGGATGTATGTATGTATGCATGCATGTGTGTGTATGTTACATATACACTCTGAAACGCATTGAGCAATTTCAACCAAGCATGGTATACATATGACTTACTATCTCGAAAAGAACACTGTGGGGGTAAGACATCACTGGCACCAAAGGCAGGTGGGAGTGTGGGAAGGGGTTGACATGTAAAAATAACCAAAAACCACAAATATTAGTGCCTAATCCATAATCCATTTTTTCAGTTAATAATTATTAATATACAACAGGTGAAATGACGAAGACTCTACAACCTGAACATAAACAATGATTACGAATATTCGTGTGGGTGAAAAATTGCAGACCCAGATTTCCGTTGCCATGCACAAGACACCATAAATCTCATTAAACATCCCAATATCGGATGAAAAGGCCGGTCCTGATAACCTGTGGTGAAACTCTGAGCTCTTTGAGAAGTTCTTCGTTCTAAGGCCGTCAATATCTCCCTGGAAGCTTATTGAAAGACCCGTCAGTTTTCTGTTCCTTAGGGAGTACCACTTTAAAATGACCACAAAAGAGAGCGACAGGGACAGGGAGGGATGTGCAGAAAAAACGTGAAAGGAAAAACTGGGTGTATTGTTACAGAAACACGGGATCGAGATCCAGGAGAGGGAGGACTGGAGTGGCCGACACACCTGGAAGGAAGGATAGGAATATAGGAATTAGGCCAAAGGCCTCTGAGGTCATTCAGCGCTGAAAGAAAAACAGAGTAGAAAGGTTTGAAAGGCGTGATAGGAGGAAAAACTAGTAGTTGCACCACGAGATAATTGTTAGGAGAGGGTCGATAGCAAGGTGGAAGAGAGTATGAACGGAGGTACAGTAAAAGGAACAAAAGGGGTTGCAGCTAGGGGCCGAAGGGACGCTGCAAAGAACCTTAAGTAATACCTACAATGCAACGCGTGAGGTGCACTGACAGCACTGACCCCCTTCCGGGAAAACACGCCTGGAGGACTAGACTAAAGTTGTGTGAAGAACAACATGAATTAAGAGACTTCATCCTCTTCTTTAACAGCGTTGTAGTAGAGTCGTAGTGAAGATGTAGTAACGAGTGGGATCCTTTTATTAAGACAACCACTGATTGAAATTCATGTCACTCCCTCCAAAACAACTGAAGAGAAACGATGCAGTGATCAAGGGGAGCGTTTTCCTTTCCCTTGACCTAGCATGAAGAATTCTTGATGTTTACTCATTCGACGTTTATTCAAAGGCAGCATTCAGTGTGGTGCTTGTCGTCCTATAATTGAAGAGAGAATCTTTTGCTTAGCGGCACAACTATCAAGAAGCCAGTCATAGTTAATTCAGGTGATTAATACCTCCCCTCTCATCTTATCTTTAAACTGAGGTTACTTGAGGCAAGGGGATTAATGAAGGACGTACTTGAGATGTTGAAAATAGTAGATTCTAGTGACACCATCATATAAAGAAAACAATATTACACAAAGAGTGAAAACACTCCAATAACAAGTCAGATTGTGTCAGGCCCTTCGATTCACGTGGTCTTGTCTTCTCTCGATTCCTATTTTTGGCGGCTGATAAACCACATCATTCCCGAAAATCTCCACAGCACTTTCCTGTCTGTAGGACACAGAGACTTGGCAAAATCATCGATCTCCGTCGTAACAACATTTTGCTTGTTGAGTATGACCCTAGATTGCCAGAGATGCTTTACAAAACTTATTTTTGAACGCTTACAATCAAAATTGCTCTCGATTTTCTTCTAAGTAAGAGTCTTATATGCTCGTTAAAGTGTCACTAAAATAACTGCTTACGATAACATCAAATTTAATAGCACAGCAATCTATACTTACACATTTATGAATCTTTATAGTTTTCTGCAAATTTGCAACGGATTCTCCACATTCTGAACCAAACGTGACAATAGCTTGAGAAGGAAAACAAGTTTTATATATATATATATATATATATATATATATATATATATATATATATATATATATATATATATATATATATATAGATATCTTGAATTAATTCGGTCAAGTATTACTGATGAATTCGGGTTCCTGGGTATATTTATTTGTTTTTATTGATGAAGCAGCATTTATCAGAGCTAATTTAGTTCATTTATTCGACACTTCCTGAAGCCTTTATTCATACAAGGGTATGAATAAGATTGCAAAGGAAACTAAAGTCAGATGGAAATGAGAAATGGTTAGTATGAAGGTAAAAAGAAATGAGGAACACTGGAAGGGAATAACACATGCAGACGCAAAGGCTGACGATCCATGCGTTCGGGATAAAGAGACTCATTCATCAACCGTTACCAATAAATGATTTAACTGAAAATGCAGAATTAGGTAACCAATTCTTCAAAGCCAAACTTCTTTATTTTAAAAGATGTAAACTTGACCTGTTTTCCTGCTGTTCTCTGTCCTCCTAATTAACCACTTGAACGTCTCCACATATTGTACCAAATATAATCAGAAGCTTGAGGGACCATACCATTCACGTTCATCATTGCCTTTATCCTCGTTGGCTTTTCCCTGGAGATGAATTTATCAAACTGATTTCAAAGTAGTTTTAACACCGTTACTAAATAGCTTTAGAACCAGTCTGGTCTCTCCAAAGGTGATTCTATAAACATCCAATAAACGGACGGCATCAAAGTCTGACAAGGATATAATTGTGCTTATTTAAAAATCTCATTCACGTAATTTTTCAATATATGAATACTAAAATATAAAGATAAACTTGTAAGAAAATATTCTGTTGAAGTTAGGTATGTATTAGGTGACTGGATGAATGACGCACAGACATATTAGAAAATGATTAAAGGAATGCAAATCAGTATGGTGTCAAAGTAAAAGGTTCTGGTTATTACTGTGAGTCATGAATAAAAAACCTCAAGCAAAACAAATTTACGCCAAAACTTTATTTTACTTCAGTCAGTTTATGTTTTAAAACTGATTTCTTTGTGGTATATTCTTTTAATGTTAGTGATTATTATTCTTAGACTGAAATTCACAGATCTGGTCAATGAGAGATCCCTGCGCGATTTCTATTTTGTCCATTAGAAAAAAAATTGAATTAAATTACCAGAAGCCCAGGAGCTACACAAAGTGTTTCGTTCTGTTTCCATCAAACAGAAAAAAAGAAACAATGAAACACCAAATAAAATCTTGTTAACTTCTTCCTATGAAATGTGGATAAAGCATAAATAAAGTAGAACTAAAATTAGACAGATACGCTTTACCCATATAATCATATTTAAGTTTAGTCTGTGGATAAAAGCAGTCATAAAGTAGTTATAACTCTAGAGAAAGCTATAACAGAAATAACTAATGGCTCGGTCAAGGATGCGCAATGCATAACTGCCGAAATTTTGCCAGTTACGGCGTCATTACGCTGTAATCACGACCAAATCGCCAACAATTGCCAGGAATCGTTTCCGCGTCGCCAAGTTTGGCGACATGCGATGACGGATGCTTTAACCATTTAAAACATAGGTGGTCCGGCCACACCAACTGTCATTTGTCGTCATTTCATTGCGATACGCAACACTCCGAGTCTGGCTGCAATAAGCGATAGCAAGTTGAAGCTTCAAGGCTGAAAACTGTGAATGATATTACGAGATTTGCTGGAAGGTTACCATCTGGGTGTTCCTTTTTATAGATTTTTGTCCTTCCTTTGCTTTATAGTTTTACTTTGTGCTCTCGTTTATCTGAGCACCATTAGTTGTATATGAATAGATATTTTGTGGACATTATGATCAAATGTATGTGACGAGACAGGTACGGGATCCAGTCTCTCCAGACATGATGCGAGAGACCAGACGAAGCTCGGAATGTAAGGTTCGTGCCGTGACTGAGTTATCGATGGTGAAGTATTTTCATCTCAAAGTAAGAGATCTTTCCCTCTCATGGAAACATATGCAACTCGATATTGTAAGTTGGAGAAAAAGAGAAGAGAGGCTGAGATCTGAGCTTCGCTAATGCGCTTCTGATGTTTACTCGAATTCTAATGACGACCTGTTTCATTTCTGTGCTGTGAAGTTCCCTCTTTTGGGAACTTTATAAACAAAACTATGAAACAATATAATTAATAAAAAGATTCGAGAGAGAGAGAGAGAGAGAGAGAGAGAGAGAGAGAGAGAGAGAGAGACTGTTGTGCGATAGGACATAAAATTTTTGTGTTGTGAAGACCACAGAGGTTTCCGGACGTTTTATCCCAGAGCAAGCATTGCACGGGAACGTGCAACTGAGAGCAAGTCAGATAGAATCCAATTGCAAATGCACCCAATATCAATTCAAGTGATGTTGCAACAGCAATTTCTTTGTCTAGATCCAGAGTTTTATGAAGTTTACAAAAATAGTGCTTGAGTATCGAAAGATGAGGCCCAACCTTTTTTTGGCTAACTTAAAGTCAAAGTTTGTTCTCTCTCTCTCTCTCTCTCTCTCTCTCTCTCTCTCTCTCTCTCTCCCCCCTCCTCTTTGTTTCTTCTAGCCAGGAACTCGTAAGTAGCTCAGATTAATTGCATTTGGAAGATATTCACAGAGGAATCATCTGTAATGATTGTGTTTGTAATATTTTTCTAGCATCTTCCTGCTTGGAAAATCTAAATATTTTTAATGAGGTGGAACTAAAAGGAAACTTTGATACTGTTTCCTCCAATAACACACGGGTCAAGAAACGTTTAAAATTCTTATAGATGATGTAGTGGATAGAACAACGGATATTTCAAGAACATTCTTTTATATCATCCTGAATTATTTTAGTGGACTGCGCGTGTTTCATGAACAAATTGGCTTTCTATACATACTACGCCGCAGGAATAGAAGATGAAAGAGAGTTTGACTAAACTGGAAGGTAATAAAAAAAAATATTCAAAGCGGAGTAAAAAATAAGGCAAATTTTCAAAATGATGAGAAAACATTACTTTCTCGTGGCCTTTTCAATTACCGTTAAGTAAATTATATATATAAAAACAGCAACTTAAGGTTTTTATATGAAGCAGGAATAGAATCCAATAGATCTGAGATCTTGTTTTCAGAGTCATCACTCGAATGATTTTAGCGACAAGGTCAAAGGGTCCAGAGAAGAAGGGTTTCATGGCAGATTGTGGTCGATATGTCAATGGAACGTGAAGGAGGGAAGGCGTCTTTTGCTGAGGAAGGACTTCCAAGAGGGGAACGTCCTTCTTGCATAATGGTCCTTGAGACCTTCTTCTTCTGGTGGTCAGTCAAGCTTATTTTTTACCTGTATTTATGGCAGTTGGGGGTAGGGGCATGGGGGAGTAAAAATTTAAAACAAGTAGTTTGACTCTGTAGTGCCTGTGGTTTTAAAGAAGAAAATGGACAACAAAAGTGAAGCGAAAACTCACCTTTGCACGCAGACATATCTTGCAAGCATAAGCAGTTGGAACTGGTAAAGCAATGCCCATGTCATGCCCAGGAATGGCAGAAACAATGAGAAAAAGTGGTATAGAAAAAGATATTTCTCTTATAACAAAGGAAGTGCATTTTTAAAATAATATAATATGGTTTGGTAAAGATGAACCCTAGGAGAGAGGAATAATAGAGTTAAAAGAATAATATCAATGCATCTGAATAAAGTCTATTAGTGATACTGAAGAATCATTTAATAGACATATGAGGAATAAGAGGTGAACGCAATAAGCCTATCAATATCACTGGTAAGTGTAGTAAGCCTTCGGTTTTGAGGCTGAGGAATTTTCTGGTCATTCACTATCCGCTGGTTAATGCAAGAATGAGATAATTGTGGCTCTCGTGTATACCTGAGGGCTCGCTTATCAGGGAAAATGGACTGCACACACACACATACACACACTCTTAAATATACAACATATATAACTCAAACCGGTCTTGACAGCTAGTTTACCAGGTAAAATCATTTGTTAGAACGGGATTTGTAATTGTTTGCGCGGAAGACAACCGACTAGGAGAGGTTTATAAACTGAAAAAACTACTACACCTTTCGGTATTATCATTTACATACTTATATTCATCTGTGTTTTCATCTTATTTTTCGTCCACTATTGCTTTAAATAGAGCATCTGATGTTCCGTAACATAACTGAGCTCTGATGCCAAATGAGGACATTTCCTTTATGAAGTTTGTAGTGATAACTAAAAAAACAGATTATTCTCGGATTTTGGTAACCGATATGATATATGAATCCCAGGCTTTATAATCAGCAAACTGGGAGCTACGTTCTTTCAGACCAAACCCTGGAACTAATATTCAATTATTCATACTGACGAAGCAACACATTTTCTATCACATTCCTTTAAAGCACCCGATTGAAGTGGTAATTTTTGCCTCCGTGCTTTCCTAGAAATTGCGTATCTACGCGGAAAAAGAGCTTAACAAAGTGAGTGATATTAATGGTAAGTAGGTTTCCGAGCCAGTGTGCTTTGATTTGTGTCACCAGAGACTCTGTTTCCTTTGAATTAAAACTGACATTACAATGGTTAATTTGTATCTTCTTCTCATTGTTATAAACTAGCCCAAAAATTAAAGGAGTTGCAAAAAGTTTCCAGAAAACAAGGAAAAGACACAAAGATCATATAAACAGGAAGGAGCTGAAGGAAGAGAGAAATACCGATGTGATGTCATAAACACATCTGTCAGGGAGTTGAATGATTGGCTGAAAGGTATTCTAACAGATGAACATGAAATCTTCGTTCTCTGTGAGAGCTAAATTTATCGCGCATCACTCACTTCAAACCAAATATGAGTTAACAAAAGCAATAAATGACATTAAACTCCAAAAGGTAGAACATTGACGCGCGCCTTCTACAACCATTGCAATAACGACTCTGCTCCTTGAAATCTGATTTCATGGGCAATAGTTATTCTCCCCACTGCCAGCGTCAAAGTGTTGATATCTTTATTAACTACGTACTGTATAAATCGGTCCCACTAATTTGCGCGATTTTCCCATGTAATTGCTGTTACTCAAATGTAATTGCAATCTTGCCTTTCAATAGAACACATTTATTTTGTCCACCATCTTATGGTAATTTAGAAAAAAAAAATTATATATATATATATATATATATATATATATATATATATATATATATATATATATATATATATATATATATATATATATATATATATATATAATGACAATAATTCTATTATAATTATCAGTCCCTGTAACAACACCAGCAATAGCAGCGGTAGCAGAAGTAGTAGTAGGGGTCACAGCAGCAGCTGGAAAAGAATTAAAATAACAAAGTAAAGAACCTCAACATAGAAACAGTACTGAAGAAAGTCAAGACCCGCAAGTGGCATTGCCATCTCCTTGATTAGAGCCAAGTTAAACTGACATCAGCCATTAGCTTTCCCGTTACGCGTCAGCCTCAAGACATTCTCCTGGGAGTTATGCTTTGTCTTTTCTTAAAAGTGCCACGGACTGTTACGCTGGTGTATCGGGATAGGGAAATAAAACGGTCTTAACGACTAGTTTCCATTCCTCTGTCTCTCCATTCCTATTGTAGGAACCCTCTTGACTTTCAATGTTTTTAGCGTAAGCTGTAATTATGCCTGTGAGGTTCAGGAAAGTCAGGAAATAATTTCTCTCGGTTTTCTTAATTTTTCTATTTATTCGTATTTTTTTCTGTTACTGGTGTATTTGGTTTACCGAATACTATTCCAATGTCTATCACTGCGAGACCGAAAAGCTTAACAGATGTCTGTTATTTTTTTATCCGGGGAATCACTGCGAAGGCTGACCAATGCTGGGGCTTGTTCTCTTCTCGGTAAAAAAGAGACAGTTATTGATGAACCAAAGCTGTAACTGAATAACAATTTACTGGTTCATGTCACCAAGGGGGACTTACAATCTGAATTAGGAAGGTTTAAGGAAAACTGAAAAGATGAAATAAGGTCTGAAAAGCTCCAGCAATCTTCGACGAAATGTCTATTCTTAGAATTTCACAAGGAAATGGAACAGCTAGAACGATATTTTTGGACAAGTCCTTTCAGCAACACTCACATTATCATCCGTCAAGGAGAAAAAAATCTTCAAGTTAACAAGGTCTAAATGACGTCAATAGTGTCAGTTGATAAAGAAATATTCAACTGATAATAAAATGTTACTAATACATTAATTCTCTCTCTCTCTCTCTCTCTCTCTCTCTCTCTCTCTCTCTCTCTCTCTCTCTCTCTCTCTCTCCAACCGTGTTTGCTGGCTTTACTGTACTTTCGTAACACAATCAAGAATTATCAACTTTGGCCAAGCACAGTTCCACATGTGACACATATCCCCAACCCCCTCTCCTCTCTCTCTCTCTCTCTCTCTCTCTCTCGTTTTCGCAAAGTGTCACGTCCAATATCAGCCTTCCCTCACTGAAAAAAAATATACTATTGCGGATAACGAGCGCTGAGTAGGCTACACAACCTTATCACAAAGAAACTTCCCCCTGGGGAAAGTCTTCCCACAGGTTTACTTTCTTTATCCCTTCTTGCCCAAGACGCGAGGAGGCTGAGTTTTTCTCCCATTTGTTCTCTGTTGTCGTTCATTTGTGTCACTTACTGGAACAATATCTATTCAGTGTGACTGTGCAAATCGGAGGAGGAGGAAGAACGGCAATTTGGAAGGGGAAAGTAAAAACACTGTAATAACCTCATTTTTCTGGTCTGACCCACAAAGATGCTGGTGAATATTTCTTAATTGGCAGACTCATTCATTCATTCATCCACGCTTCATTATTATAAAGAAGTACAAACGACAGCAACGTCCATCAACACCAGAAAAAATTACTATATTTGATAAAGTAATACTTGTTACTGAAAGAGAAGACAGCTTGCATCTGTTTCTGGATCAGTCACACTTATGCAAACCATTCACATTCACCAACACCTCCAGTAATGGGAAAGGGTTTTGTATTTAAAAAATGGAAAACAGTGCGTGTTTCCTCTTCTTCTTTCGACCCTATTAATCCCACTGTATAGCAGATGTTTATTGATCAAAAACAGATATCTAATAGAAAGGGAATCGAGGATGTTGAAATTCTGAAGTTAAGACTTGGAAATAAAAAAAAAAAAACTTTATGCCCCAAACCTTCGATACATTGTATGATAGTTTCTTTATATCTTGACACACTGAAATTAAAATTTCCTCCTTTTAAAGTAGATAAATAAGTTCAGTTTTGTTTCCAAGAATAATAATCTCTACTTTTGCCGATGTCTCACAGCACAAAAATTTGATTGACCTAAATAATGCATAAAGGTGACATCGGGCTAAAGCAACTATCTGTTCTACTTTTTTTGTTTTTTTTTGTTGAACGGCACACAGAAATGACCAGACTCAGCAGCTCAAGACATTCTTTTCTTCACTCTTTTGTTCCCGATTTTTTAATATTTTTTTTATATGTGAATA
>NC_089787.1:12870308-12875308 GCF_040412425.1 Macrobrachium rosenbergii
TCTCTTAATTCTGAATACCTCGACACCCTCAGTGGGGCCTAGAATTCATTGATTCCTTTGTCTATTTTCATTAACCTCTGGCGTAATGTAAAATCCCGATCCTATTTCATGCCTACTTCATAATATCTGGAATCCCCAGGTTTCATTCAATCCAGTTGGAATGTCCTTCAGGATAGTAATCAAATAACACCTTCTTTCCCGCAATGGCGTCATTTATGTAAATACACTACTTTAAATAACTGGTTTTGACTCTTCCCTCAGTAACCAGATCTGTTTTTCTGCAAAAAGCAAATTCTCATTTGTTTTCCCTTTTTTTTACGTTTTCCCATCCCACGAAAACAAAACCCCATTAAATTACCTTAAATTGTTGAACCTGTCTCACAGGGGTATTTCAAACTAAAACCACGGAAAAAACGTAAAAATGGCATATAGCCATAGATCTCGTTTTGCAGTTGCAGTTATCCCATATATTGCTTTATATATATTTGCAACTTATTATATAGATCATATATATATATATAAGCTGGGTATATACATATTATATATATATATAATATACCAGCACACAGATCCAGAAAATATATATATATATTTTTTTACAAAACCTTTTTACAATCATGACTGTTCTTTAGAAATAGGGACCCTGTAATCACTAGACCGCCGTGATTGTAAAAAATCAGCCTGACTGAGTTAGGGAAAACCAGTTGTAACCATCATTGTTCTATAATAGTGCGTCTTCAGTTCAAAATCTTTACATCCGTTGGAGAAATTTCTAGGTAAGTTAGGCCTTTTTCCTATGGAAAAATTTTGCCATCATCCTTAAGAATAGGTGGTCCTAAATTCCTTTTTTTTCTTCCTACCTTTCTCTTGGCTGTTTTTAACAATAAAATTCCCACTGGACACCTGGGGGCCTGTTCTCTCAGTGTACCCAATTCAGGTCCGGTGTTAGAGAAAGCAAAAAAACTTTCGGAGAGATATACGAAAATTGGACCTCTTCCCCCTTTCTTTGTCTATTATTCTATCAGTGAAGTGAAGAAACAATTGCAAAGAACTCCAAATATCGGTTCATTGATCCCAACGAATCTAAAAAAGTCCTTGTTGTTCAAAACCTCACCCCCATTCTTTTATGCCTTTGATTTCTGTATTTTTTCCCCATTCATTTCCCAGCATTCATTTTCTTACCCGGTATATGTTTCACGAAGTCTAGATTAAGCCAAATTATTATATTGTTAGCTTCAACCCCGTTATTCCAGTAAAATACCAGTCCTCAGAGACTTAAAAGCAAAATCAGGTTAAATCTCGATGCTTTTCTATGCCTCAGCGACTCCGAATGTTTGGGAGAACCGTTGCGTTTAAAATCAAATTCATCTCAAATATTCTTTGTTAAGGTTAATAACCCTTAACTGGCGACCTTTCTAATTAACGTCTGTCTTTGAGGTTAACTTTTGGCTTCAAGTGACAGGTTAAACTCCAGTAATCTTGGTTTGCAGGGCCGTAAAATTTCTCAAAATTGAATAATACATGATCAGCAAAGACCCTCACACGTAACATTTCGACCTTCTGCGTAGAATCTAAAGTACATTTTAGAGAAATTATCTGGAGAAAAGGAAATTAAAATTACATTAATTCCAAAAAATAAAAGTCAGATATCGAACTCCATTTCATTCTTCCAAACAAGGAATGAGGCATAATAATAAGCAGTAAAGAGAATAGTATAACAAGTGTTCGCGAGAATTAGCGTAGGAAAGGGTGCGTCGAGAACAGAGCGAGTCATAATTTATAACAGAGAGACAAGGGCATTTTACAGCGTTCGAGCGTTCGGAGGAAAAAGAACGTTCAGTAACGAATCGTAAGAAGAAAAAGCGGAGCCCATTTCATGTACACAAAGTAATGAGAAATCGCGTCGAGACAGCAATTCCGATCGTTATTGTTTGCATATAGCGGGAATCATTCAAAAAACCGTGTCAGTGAAGTAGCAAACGAACTGAAATAGTAATTTTACAATAAAGCTCACCGTTCAACAACAAAATTTACGCAGAGCAAATCAGCATCTCTCTTTTCATTCTTTTTGTTTAATCTCCGGGTGAGAATACGATAACAAAAGACACAAATTGTTTGGTAATTTAGTTTTCCATCCGTAACCCTAAAACGCTATGCATGATTGGTATATTTAAAGTAAAATCTGGATACCTGCATTTGTTTCGTTCGTTGTTTTGAATTTGGTGCAAAAAGAAAATAACCGCCATTTTGATTCCTCCGCTGTGCGTACCATTCAGAAATTGTTGAACTGTTCGTGAGAGGAACCGCCATTTGACGTTTCCTTCGGTACTCGAGGGTTTGAAATTTAGGCCTAACGGGACCTGGCCGCCATCTTAAGACCTTGTTATTGTGACCTCGAAAAAGCTCCCAGCCACTCTTGGGGCATATATTTTTTTGCTTTTCGTTAGCGAACCCACCACCCTCTAATATCTTAGCTAGAAAAAAATCCCCGATAATTTAGGCAGGAAAGTTAGGCCTTAGTTAGGAGTAATAACAAGTTCCTATACGAATACCTACTATAAAATCATATAAAGAAAATTTAAAATTTTTACGATAAACTTTTTTGTGACGTCGGCTCCTCCGGAAAATTAAGATAATAAAGTAATCCCTAAGGAAGCCAAGACGACGCATCTATATCATTTTATTAAGATCCATGCCATTGTGCATGTATAAAATCTTTGTTTACATGTTCTCAAGCAGCAAGAAATTCGCTGATTGAAAAATCTCTCTCTCTCTCTCTCTCTCTCTCTCTCTCTCTCTCTCTCTCTCTCTCTCGTCATTCAAGTAAGCATTCCTAACCTAAGTGTACGTGACCCTCTTCAAAGAAAGAACGGCCGACACTAAGCTAATTAATTCGAATACTTTAACCAAATAAAAGAAACACCTCTGTCCCACAATAGATGAGGACAAGTTAAGAGTAATTACAATACAGTGATAAACTGTCGGTCACGAGTGAGGCCTGCTATCCAGACCGAAGCAAACAGTAGTTTTCACCCTCTGAAAAAAAAAGAAGGGGCCAGCACTGGGGCCGGTACTGGGACCAGCCACTCACGAGGATCTTTAAAAAAAAAAAAAAAAAAAAAAACCAAATTCACTTTATTCCACAGTGCCAATAATTTGCAGCACTCATCACTGGAATAGCTTACTTCTCTATCTCTCTCTCTCTCTCTCTCTTTTGGCCTTCCCTTTCTCTCTCATTCGATTGTTGCACTCTGCAGGTGCCAGAGTGCCTTTCCTCCCATATAGCCTAGTTGGACTCCAGTAGAGGGTCCCTAGGAACACATTGGCACCATAAGTGCCACCAAGCAAAATCAGAAAAATAAATAAAACAAAACCAAAAGGAACACAGAAGAGAAAGTTCTTCTGGAACCTAACCTGCACCAGTGCCTAGGGATACTGAGTGCCACCAGTGTGACCTGTATGCCAGCACACCCAAACTACAGTGCCACCTTTTGAAAGGGTGCCACGTCATTGAAGAGACACTTCCTCGCTGCCCAAGTACGCCCAGTCGACCCGGTTAGACGCCCTTCCCACCAGAACCATGGCAGCAGAGCATTATAAAACTTTCCTGGGGCTGGGGACGGCGGCAGGTCTCACCGCCTCGGAACTTACTACCTGGGTTAAGCCCAAGTGGACGACTTGGCCAAGCGGGAGAAGGAAGAAAGACTCTCACTTGGCGAGTATGAAGCCGAGCAGAGGAAGTATGAAGCCGAGCAGATCAAGTATGAAGAAGAACAAGGGTGTATGACTGCCGAGCAAAGGCAGTATGAAGAGGAAAGAGAAGAAAGAAGGAGACAGCATGAGTTAGCCTGCAAGGAAACTGAGTTAGCCCTAAAGGAGAAGGAGCTCGAGCTTGAGAGAGCGAAAATGGAGAATGCCGAAGCTATGGCTAGCCATCAAGCCTCCAGTCCTACACCTGCTGCATCAAACGCTCCAATTTCGAGCATCAATTCTCTAGTCCCCAAGTGGACTGAGGACGAGCCAGAAGCATGGCTGGAGGAGATCGAGGCTCTTTTCGATAACTACACACCACGGAGACGGAGAGAGCCTTAATACTAGCCAAGCATATGGAGGGAAAAGCCAAGGAGCCATTCCCCTCACTGGAGAAGAGCCAGAGAGGCAACATGGCGGAAGTTCGTAGAGTCATTACCAAGGCCTACGAGATAACCCCAGTAAAATGGAGACAACGGTTCCGAGGTCTTGCCAAGGAAGTCGGCTGGTCTTGAACGGAATGGGCATGTCACAAAACCCAGTCCGGGACGCCTAACTGGTTCGACTCCTTGGCCTGCACGACGCTCTTTTGAGGATCTTTTTTACAATCGGACCATGCTAGAAGACCTTTTTTTAATGTGTGCCAGGGCCCCTTGCGGTATATCTTAACGATAAACAGCCCTCCACACTTATGGAAGCTTGTCGCATGGCTGATTCGTGGGAAACCTTCAATCAGTCGCATAGCACCTCTCAGAAGCGAATCATCCCTCCGGCCTACCTCTCGAACTCCACTTTGCCCGAAGAATGGACTGCCTAGCAAGACCATATGCAACTATTGCAAGAAGGGGGCCACGCTGAAGCTGAGTGCCGATACAAACTCGGCACTAATAAGCAGCCTAACCCAACCAGCCAGAACTCCGCTCCGATTCATCCGCTCAGCCCTCTCCTCCAACAGTTACTGCAGGCCACCGAGCCCATCCAAAAGGCCCGTGCAAATCCTGTGGGGCTGCTAGCCACTACAATGCTGGATCTCCGGCCTGTCCACATCATGTCCCCACCCAAATTTGTCAACCTAATCAGCACTTCATTTTCTGCTGCTGGTCCGCACCGGATCCTTTACCCCGAGACTGAAACCCAGTTCATCTCGGTGGCCCCTCTTCAGAGCACTAGCCTGCCAGTGACCCTTCCGGTCACAGTAGACACTGCGGCAGACATTAGCCTGATCACTTCTTTTGCCCCAAGTGCCAGCC
>NC_089787.1:12885308-12887808 GCF_040412425.1 Macrobrachium rosenbergii
TATTCTGAAAAGAAACCCACGATACTTTTGTAATGGTAACTGACATTTCCCGCCTTCCAGCCAATTATAATGCTGTGGCTGTTCCGTTCACCTCCCTCATACACAGACAGCCTCACAAACAGCAACATTTCATGCTACTTCGAATATTGCCCTACTCATGCAATTCACTTGCAAAAAATATTTAAAATGTCTTTTATTCGCAGTCGCCCAGCCAGATATCTTTTTATTACCTAAAATGAGATCAAACAATCATCGTAAGCCCATTTTTCGTTTGTGTTTGATCTGCGAGGACTATTTATATATACTCGTACAAGATCTTCTCTTATGTGCATGTTAACGTTAAAGTTATAGTCCTCCTGGGCCCCTGTAGGCTCATAGGGAAGGCATTGATCTCCTGTTTCTTAGGCCGACAGCCATTGGGGGACAGGTCCCAGTGCCTATGACATGTGGTCATCAGTGTGTCGTTAGGCCCACTGTTTAACCACCCAGCCCGGGGCTGGTACCTATTATTGTTATGGTACTATTGTTATAGTATAATATGTTCTAAATCAGAATGTGTGAGGGTTCTTTGTATACTGTATATACATACAAGCATTCGGATGTATTAATGAAGAATATCACAATAAGCCTATGGTATCGGAAACATTGATTTCAGCCAATCGAGAGCTATATCTACCTAAATTAACCTACGTTGGTGAGTGGACAGATGGAAAGCAATAGACGATAGTCATCATCAATCTGCCGGCTGCTTCTAAGAGCATTTCCTCCATGCCAAGAAAAATTGCCACAACTAGAAGCTTACCTGGCACAGGGGACACCAGAGATTTCCATCTCTATGGGAACGAGACTGGCACTACTTTTCTTGCATTTAAAATTTAATTTATTAATCTATGTTTATGGAAATGTTGAAGAATAATTATAAATTAAGACTTCTAAAATAAAACTGTGAGAAACAACCCTTATTTTTCCCCTATAGCTGACATTAACATACAAAATTTTAATTCCTAACAGCCAATAAAAGCACCTGATTACTGAATGCTGTAATCCATCTCCGTTACTGTTGTTAGGCTGAGAATACATTATTATATTTGGAGCGCTGAGCTCTGAGGAGCACACGCTAATAATTCTAATTTCTCAGTCATTATGGGTGAAAGCCCTTCATGGGCTTAGTACCGTCAGGGCACATCACGTGGTGCACTGTAGACATTAATAAAGACTGATTGAGCGTCTTTTCAGCCGATGGCTGTACTTATGTTGTAAGGTTTTCCATTTACCTCTATTCTCTTCCTTTCTTGATTCTTTCTGTTCAACCTCTCCAACTGCCTTAAGTCCTGAGTAACTGAAAGTGCCCAAGGCTTGGCTTTATAGCCGAGTTTTAAAAATCAATCCATTTGTGGGTTAAAGCCCTACCATACAGTATCATACACACGTACACACATACATAGATACATACACATATACATATAGTGTGGTGTTTGCAGTCCTTAAGTTCATGTTACAAAGGAAGTTGGTAATTTTTAGTGGACATGGCAAAGAATGTTAAAAGGAAGTTGGTAGTTTTTACATGGCAGAAAACTGAGCCTAGGCCTATATATCCCAAACTGAAAAGTTTTAATCACATCCAGTTAATTTAAAGAAAAATTCGAACTAGATTGTCATTTTGTAATTTTATTTTATGTTATTCTAATCGTATTTTTATATCAAATTTTTATTATTGTCATTTAAGGGAAGGTACTGTTATGGAAAGCCAATTTTGTTTTTCCTCTCCAGTAAAAAAGGATGCCCATCTTTGGCTAGTGGCGTTTGCTTGTTCAGGCACATACTTCAGTGAGTAAACCTATCAATAAACTGTCCTTATTAACGTACCGTATAAAACCGGCGTATAAGGCGATTTTGAACCTTAAAATCTCCCCCCAAAATGGGATAGTTGTCTTATAAACTACCGAATGGTATGCACTGAAAACAACTGCAACGATGATGGATTACTGTATTCAATAATCAGGTATGTTTATTAGTTTTGTAAACAAAGCAACTAAACCTTTTCATACCAATAATTAGACGTTAGGATGAGGGAAAAATAGTTTGCTTAGCTTTATCAGAGTTTTATCTTATTTTTTTTTATTTCATTTCTGCATTTCCACAAAATCTAAAAATCCCAAGAGAGATGGACATCTCTGGACTGTCCCCTGTAAACCAAAGGAAGAAGTAGAAATTTCTTTATTCATGGCTAATGTTTTGGAGAGGTTGGAAAGAATCAAGAAAATGCGAATCAGAAAAAGTCGGCAGAAAAAAAGGGTGTGCAGCTATGATGACTAAACAACCTTTATTGCTTTGCATCTATCCACTCAACTATCAACAGGTTTTAGGTAGATGATTGAGCAAAATGAATTATTAGCGCGTAGCTCCTCATTGGCTGAAATCAATGTTTCCAAATATCATAACCTTAACGTTGATGAAGGTGCAAAAAGATGGGTTACTTCTTTAGTAATACATCTTTATT
>NC_089787.1:12895308-12972808 GCF_040412425.1 Macrobrachium rosenbergii
TATTATTATTATTATTATATTATGGAACAAGTTAAAACAGCCGATACCCCTGAGAGACCCTATATGGAAGTAAGATTAAATGGTGACATGAAAAGAGAAGACAGTCAAGGACTCGTGTTATGAAGATCTTATCAAAATGAAGCCACCTCTGAGCAAGTGCTGTCACATTTAAACGTCTGTCGAGAACAATTAAAAAACCTGCAAGTGCCTGTATTAACGAAAATAATTCTACCTTTCAGCCGGCATCGTGACACCCGTTACGCAACACCATCTCTACTATTTTGGGAGAATCAGTCATCCTCCATTGCATATTTGCGTGACTATTCCCTCCTCTCTTGGCCAGCTTTGGATTTCTATTCTTTCCTGCTCTCCGGATTCTTGTACTTTTCCCTTCTTCAAGAATGTCCTCTTGGTTCCTTCTGTTCGAATTCTATATCTGCTCTCTCCATTCAATGTTTCATTCTGTTCTGTTTTCAAGCATGCACAATGATTCCCTCACTATATCTGAAACACACGATGACTCATTCCTTTGTTTATTTACTACTGTGAGTCTTTACGAATAATCCACAAACTATATTCCCAGTACTTTTTTTTAATCATAACACATTTTAAATTCACCCTGACAGTTTTTCGGAACATGTACTATTAATTTTTTCTGCTCATATTCAGTACAAGTAATGGAGACATCTTATCTTCCGTTGAGACGTGATAAAGGTACTCAAGAAATGTTTCGATTAAATCTTCATTCCTTTTCAGATTTCCAAAACTGACTGAGCTGTTAAACTAACTGAAAGGGAATAGGAAAAGTAAGATTTTCCTTTGCATGATTAATGTTTCATGTAAAAGCCTTTGTATTAATTGTTAGTCCCTCTAAACCAATTCAGAAACAAAACATTTTATTTCGCTGATGACTCTGTCAAGGTTCCATTGGTCCCACTGTGTAAAAGATTACGAGCCCAACTGACCATTAATCACTCCTGGATAGGAAAACATTTGTTCTATTATCTTCGGCACAGCCTCCATCTGTCACTTCAGTTTTTATTTGCCGCATTATAAAAACCTCTTTATTAAGGTTTCTCTGTAATTAACGTCACAACAGTCCAGGTAAATTAAGACTTATAGCCATCACGTCTCAACTCTTTGGGCATAATCAGTTTATTTTCCTTTCAGACCCTGAGATTTATGGCGATTTTTCGGTCGATCGCCCGTACTTCGCATTACAAAAGGCAGGGTGGTTTTCTTTTCAAGTCTCTGCTCTGAGGCGGCTGCATGTTTTCAATGATTGGCTTTTGATCAGAAGTCCATGAGTTTAAGACAACATAAGTGCGAAGACATTAAATTTGCATTGGTTAGCGGCTCTATACCAAATAACTTGGACCTGTAATTTGCTCTGGATGGATGTTTTAAAAGAGGAATTCCACTACTCTTTGTCTCAAATCATCAACGAATTCAAGTGCAACGTAGCTAGAAAGAGGGATTTTCTGTTTTAGTTGAGAATGTAAATATGCCTATTACCTCCCCTCGGCATTCTACCTCACCCCCCCAAACACCCCCGCCACCCCCGGTGAGTAGTACCGCAGATCTTCCTTACTTCGTTCAGCTCGAGTGACCTTTCAAAGTCTTTTCCGAATTTCTTTTGTGTCTGCTCGTGATTCATCTCCGTATTGCCCACGAGTACTCTATTTCTACATTTTTTTATATTGTATGATAAACCATGACTGTTTCCTGATAAATAATATCACTAAATAGATAACTTGATAGATTCTCAGGTTTAAATCATTTACTATATCAAAAGTCAGCATTTGCAACAACTGACCAGTGGTGAATAATCCCAGGATAATCTCACGTCAACTCACCCAAAGCTGTTAGTTTAAGAGTTAGGCACGGGATGAACATCAGCTAAAGTCAACAAGATATCTCTCTCTCTCTCTCTCTCTCTCTCTCTCTCTCTCTCTCTCTCTCTCTAAAACCTTATTTGGATCCGCCATCTTCTTCCGGTCCAGTTATTAACGATTCCTCTAGAGTGGGTGGTTGCAGAAGAGTTAACCTAACGGTTGTTATGTTCTACACTCTGGTTATGAGTCACTATATTCGATTAAATAATATGTACATAGTTCTGTTTTAGATCAACCGAAGAATAACAGACATCCAGTCTCCAAAAGAGAAACCTAAGTCATCCAACCCATCCCGACCAACCACACTCATCCATCCCACAACAAAGATTCCCAGTATTCGTGAAAGCGAGCTCAGGCCAATCATTCTCGTGCACTTGAATGCCCTTATTTTCCTAATCGGTAGAACCAAGCAATAGCTCCGCATGGGATATTACTTTGAAAATTGATTTTTGCTATAGTATTTTGGTTGCTTTTCAAGAATTTACCATTATTTTTTGTCGGCCGACTGTAAGTGACCTGCAATTAACATCAGAAGTTGTATGCTGGCCATCCGGGAATGCTATCGCACAAGTGCAGTGTTATAGGGGAGCTTTTGGTAAAGAGTAGGGTTCCCATTCCTGCGGGATCCAGGGGCGGAGCCCCCTAGATAAGTAACATGACCTGCTAGGTTAGGTTATGTTAGGTTAGGTTAGGTTAGGGTACGTTAGGTTAGTATAGTTTCTTATATAATTGATTTCCTTATCCAATCCCTTCTTAAACTTATGGCTCCCAAATGACCTAAGAGCGTGGGCTGAACATAAAATGAAAATTAGATTTGTTATTTCAACAATGGAAACTTATAAACTGAAGATGAATATAAATAAGAAGGATTCCTAGATTTTAACAGTACAGAGGTAAAAAAAAAAAAAGCTATCGAACCATGAATCACAAAGAGTAAATGTTTAAACAGTTTACCTGACAGCTGTTGCAAGAATGCCTAACAGGAGGAAGAACTCTCCTCTTGATTTCAATGGAACAGTGACATAAGTGGTATCGTTAGAGAAGAGATATGAGACATGGCTGTGATTCATAATTGTCACAGAGAATCACAAAATATTGAAGGTCCGTAAAAGAGAGAGAAATTCTCCTAAGAAGGACGAATAAGATCAGGACAGATCTTGAAAAAAAAGTGGGGTAAGAATAACAAGGACAGATCTTGAAAAAGTGGGGGTGAAGAATAACAATCAGTCTCAAAAATATCTAATTCCTTGGAAAGGATTTGATAACATAACCAGTGTGACCTGCTAGAAACATGTTTGGACAAACCTCAAAACCCAAACGTGTAAGATAAAAGTCTAAAAACAACTAAAGATTCATACTGAAGAAAAGACAGACACAGAGACCATCTTACGACTTTCATTTTGACAAAGTCATGAGAGTTACAATCAAATACGGTCACTAGATCAGTATTAATGGATCAGGAAAAAGAAGTTTAAGCTAGAGGCTGGGAAGAGCATGTCAAAGAGATAAGGAAGGTTGAATCATCGACTGTGGGAATATAAACAGAAAGATTGCTCCAGCCTCCCTTCGAATTTGTGTAGTGATATCTCTTCGAGGCTTCAGGCATCACAGTGATATCAGAAGAAAAAAAAAATCCTCTAAAACGCCAGTTTGTATCCTCTTTCTTTCATTTCGTGTTGTACAAGAACCGGTTGATTATAAGGAACAAATTAAAATATACGGACCTCTAGAAAAAGGAGCACTCGAAGAATTCTTGTAATAAACCAAAGAGGAAAATGTTCTTTGCAAAATGATTACGAGAATTCACTACGGGACACTAATAGGATTCATTCTATGAAGTCAGGGTGCTCATTTTTTAACTTTATTTTTGAGTTAATGGGGTGCAAACATTTCCGTTTCTGTCTTTCGGAACCAGATTGGCTAAAAGCACAAGGCCAGACAATAACATGAAGAGAGACCCTTCCCCTCTAACTGTGGAACGCTACCGCAGGTAATTGGTCTCCTGAATTCAGGAAAGCCATTTGACCACATCAAAGGTTCATTCCGCTGAATGGACGACAGCCCTGGCTGCTGACGAATCACGATGCTGTGCTTGGAAGAGAGTTCAACGTTTCTGATAATTTTTGTTCTAAAAAAATATTGAAAACTAAGTATAAAGTTTTTGATGTGCAGGGAAATATTATCATCCACAGAAATTCAATTTTACAGAACAGGAAATTGCGAGAAGATAATTCGATTAATATGAGACCATCTATTTTTTCGTATGTGAAAATGAAAGGGTGCCAGGCATAGCAATTAAATTTACCTTTCTCTCTCTTTATATAACTCACACACATTCAGTTCCCTCACAGGTTCTCCATTTCCTCACCCTTTTTGGATATGTTTGTCGCCTTAATACCTCAGATCCAAATGAAGAACCAACCTGCTATCCAGGGTGCGAGTTCAAATCCTGCTTGGGGCGTTAGAATGCTTTCTTCTGCTTTTATATTCTGGGTACCGGCTCAGATTTCTTCATTTGATTCTTCATTTGGATGTTAGGCTTTCTAGTAACAAGCATTTCCAGTAAGTGTGGCTATTACAACTGCAGACGTATATGGTAGAAAAGTGACCAGTAAATATATATATATATATATATATATATATATATATATATATATATATATATATATATATATATATATATATATATATATATATATATATATATATTTACTTCACTTTTCTAAGTATCTGGTAGAAAAGTTATATAGCATATATATATATATATATATATATATATATATATATATATATATATATATATATATATATATATATATATATATATATATATGCTAGCCACTTTTCTACTACTTCTGCAATTGTAACCACACTTACTGGATGTGCTTGCTGCTAGAAAGCCTAACATCCAAATGTAGAATCAAAAAACGTGTGTGTGTGCGCGTGTGTACCTATACAACTGGTAATGTAAGTCGGTAATTTACCTGTTAGTTGCTGTTCTCTAGAAAACTTTCTCGTTCGTCTTGAACGATATAAAATGAGTTCCTTTGTATTAAGAAAAATAAAAACCGACCACTGACACTTCTAAGCGGAATTTTTTATGTGAGGTAGTTTATGGACCCCATTTATTTCCTAGACAGACACTGCTTTCAACGTCCTCCTGGACACTGTAGCAGGATGGCTACGAGTATTTCATCCCCAAATTCTTAAATAAAAAAAGGCGAGAACTAGGTCCTGGAAAAGTAACTTTCTCAGTTTTAAGAGAGAGAGAGAGAGAGAGAGAGAGATGAACCATCCATGAGAATCTAATTTTGGTTGCCTCTAGGTCAATGAGCGTAAGCTTCCTAATCTCGGACCTAATTCATTTAGTAAGACGAAGCCTGTGACGCTTAGATCTTCGGGGTGCTACGGGCTCAAGGAATATTAATGACAATAACCAACGATGATAAACTTTGTGAAGCAAACTTTCTGCGATATCATCATTTACTCAAACAATCAGCCGATGATTGCGCCAAATTGGGTACGATTAACAAGAGCAAAATGTTTCAAATGAAGCTAATGATGTTTTTCATCTTGCTTGAAAATTAGTGAATTGTTTTTCCACTCAGTCATAAGTAGTTCGGAGAGGGAGTGGTGTCTTTTAATATTACTCACTCATAATAGGAAATTTAACTTTCTAAAGCAAAATCAGTGGCTGTAAGTCTCTCATCAAAGCACGTTTTCTTCTCCAAGTGTTGTGAAAAGGTGGGTTATTCGTCTCACATTTGGTCGGATAATGATAATGAAGGTTTTTCACCAAAACAGTTGGCCTGTTAAGGGAGTTATCTGCAACCAGTATATTATTTGCCCAGCCTTTGGGTAAGGGTTTAGAGCGTGATGCTTTTGGGATAATTAGGTCTGCATGAAAAAATAAAGATCTACATGAAAGAGTTTCTTCAACAGAAGCTTATTTACAGCTGAAACATCGCCCCCAGAGCTACATCTGCTAATTACATATAATTTTTTTACAATATATAAATGAAATATTTCTGCTGATTTGTGCTTTGCTGTGTATAGAATATGTACAGTAGACAGTGCAATTTATAAAATGGTGACGAGTGTTCCGCTGGACCTCTCTCTCTCTCTCTCTCTCTCTCTCTCTCTCTCTCTCTCTCTCTCTCTTTTGAATTTCTTCATGTCATGATACAATTGCAAATCTCTCTGTAATACCGGAGAACCTCCGTCTGCATTTCGTTATGCGAATTTTACCGTCTTTTTTTCATCGATAACATCGCCTAAACACCGGATTTAGTTCTCTAAAACGAAAACACCCGAAACTAAACTTATTCTAGAAAAGTTTCAGTTGATTTAGTTTTCATTGATACCAGTCCAAAAATAGCTGGCCTCTCTTCAAAGCTCAGTTATAGTTGCACGAGATGAGCCTTCAATTGGCGTCAGTCGCTTTGGCACTGGAAACAAAGGTGCTATCAGAAAGCAGCTCTATTTCGGTAAAAAAAGAGGAAAAAGGGTTCATTAACTCATTAAAATAATGGAACAGAGTTATGTCGATATTTTCCATCTTCATATCACTATCTTCAGATTTCTAGATGGTACGTATATAAGAAACATTTTACTAGTATGTCAATCTCTCTCTCTCTCTCTCCCTCCTATCAACTACATGTCCGACCATAGATGAAGGAAGTAACTTTTTTTTCTTCAATCAGTAATTCAGTGTAACTGCAATTTAGTTTTCCTTGTATTTATTAGGAAACAAGGAGCAAAAAACAAATGGAAAAGTACTGAGTGTAAATACTGGAGACCTTACCGGAAAGAGACGCAGCGACCCATCCGGGACGAATAATGCTAAGTTCACACATTCACGTATCAAGGCACGCATGCCCACGCACGGCCACGAACGGGGCGGAGCCAGAAAGTACGTAAACACAACGCAAATACAACGTAAATGTACCGTAAGTACTGTGTAAATGCGGCAGCATCTTGGCGCGACCGTTACGGACCACCTGGCCGTGCGCTGGGGGCAGGAACCTTCGACCTGCTCAAACCCTGCGGGGTGGCCAGGTCAGCTGTCAGGTAGTGTGGCCCGACCCGCACAGCGTGGCACCACCTGCGGGTTGACCGCGCAGCTGCCACGCCCTTACCTGGGGGCCCATGCTGCCCCAGGGCACTGCATGGCTGTCAGAATGGCGTGGGAGTAGATGTGGCAACACTGCCGCACCCCCCGCAACCGCGGAGATGTGGCAATGCTTTGACCTGGGATAAAAGGGGCAGGCGGCGCTCTTCCAGGTCAGTGCTTCTCCGGCCAGCATCCTGTTGCTATCTCCCTCAGCGCCCTCCGTCTTCGTCGTCCACTGCAGCCAAGATGCCCAAAGGACCCATGCTGAAGAGACCAGGAAAGGGGCCCTGAGAACTCCAGGAGCCCTGGCAGCTGGAGTTGCCCCCACGCAAAGCCTCCTGAAGCTGATGGTCCCCCTTCAGGCAGCGATGCTGTTGTGCTGCAGCTTGAGGCTGACGAGCTCGTGACGGAGAGCGAGCTGGGGAGGAGGAAGAGGACCTTGCCCTGCGTCTACGAGAGCGACCCGCTGCCGCCACCGGCGACAACGCCCACAAGGGGATGCCGACGCCGACACCGGAGGCACTCCTGAAGGAGATGGCCCTACAGGTCAAGGACGGAAGAAGAACTCGTCAGTGATCCTTTCGGAGAAAAAACGAGAGGCTTGTTGGCGAGTGGCTGGAGACCGAGGCCGAGTTTATTTATAACAAGGGCCTCACAGCCTACAAGGATAAGGCCAAGGTGTGGAGGGCCTTCGAAGAGAAGGGCCAGTCACTTGTTCCTCCCATGAGCGGCCATGAACTGAGGACGTGGTTTACGTCCCCTCAGGAGTCGTTTTGGGCGGCTTACGGCGGAGAAGAGTGGCCAAGGGACGGGGCAGACGGCTGACGGACCGGGAGAAATGGATTCTCAACATTTTCCACTTCCTGAAACCGCACATTGTGTGCGTCAAAGGAAGCCAAAGGTGTTGGGACTTCCGATGGTATGTTTGTTTTAATGTGTTTCCATACATAATTATTACTGAATATAACGTTATTACATAGTTTCCATGCATTCAATGTACATTTTATACCATGTTCTCATATATGTTGCTCCTCTTTTTGGTGGCTGCCTGTGCTGCTGCCGCCCTCCCCTGCCCAAGCTCTGGACCTGCCTGCTGCTCCTGTTTCTTCTCCTGCCCCGACACCGACGCCCACGCCCTTTCCGATTGATCCAGCAACAACCAAGGCTCGGAAACACCAAGTTTCCGGCTGTTCGACGTCGCCTTCACGAGGGCACAGGCCCTCCGGGACGATATGCTGACCACTGTGCACCCAGCTCCTTGTAACCCCGCGTCCTCTACTGGAGGAAGTTTTTTCAATAGGTTGAGGATGAGTGCGCACAGGTGTCAGAACAACTGAGCCTGCACCTGAAAATGGAGGTGCTCGGTGCCATTCAAAGATACATCCGTGCCACCAAAGAGGGCTCCACAGTGCCGTCGAGGGCCTGATGACCCACACCATGGCAGTGACAGCAGAGTGTCAGGCACCTGCAGTTTCTGCCAGCCTGTCGGCATCGCAGCAGCAGCGGGCACTCACTGCACAGCAGCTGGCGCTCCTGCAAGCACAGTTGGTGACATCCACACCAAAAGACCTCAGCAACCTGTCGCTTGACACGACATTCCTTAACAATTTACAGAGCTAATGTATATACTGTTGTTTTTCCTTTTGCTTTTATGTATGTGTATGTTTCTATTTTATATTAAATAAATATATTTTGCAATATCATGTCTAGCTCTATCCTCTGCTCAAATATCATGTATTCAATGAGGTAGCTATAATACAAGTACACAAATAAAGAATGCAAAATGAACCCGAATACACTAAAATTTCATTATTGCCTTTGAAATAAGTTCAAAATACTTTATGTAACATATGTGCACAGAAGCAAAATGACAACAGGCCAAATATTAGCAAGTCATATAAAATGTCACAAATATCGGGGAGAAGGTAGTTTCAAAAAGATAGAATTTTCATATCAGAATATCAACAATGTAAATGCTAAGAGCAGGTACTTTCAAGAACATAGAATTATCACCTCAGAATTAAAACAATGTAAAGAGAAGGTACTTTCAAAAATGATAGAATTATAATATCAGAATAGAAACAATGTTAAGAGAAGGTACTTTCAAAAATGATAGAATTATCATATCAGAATAGATTCCATGTAAAGAAATTATTAAAAAGGGCAAAATAAGTACATCTTCTTTCTTTTATTTATATGTATGTTTGTTTCATATTGATTAAACATAAATTTGCAAAGTCATGTCCCGCTCTATCCTCTTCCCAATTACAAGTATTGATGAGAGTAATATATCATGGATTTGAGCAATATCTTTTATTAAATCAACTAAAACAAACAAAAGTACACAAATGCACAAGGCAAAATAATCCTGAATTGATACATTATTGAATTTTAAATAAGTCCAAAGTATATGCAGGAACAGACATTTAAGTAATTACAACAATCAGGTATGCATGAGAGTAACTAAATCATGTTCTCCTGCCAGTGCATGGAGCCTTCAGCCGATGAAAAGTATTCCTTCAGCATGTTACGCTGTTCCTTTGCATCCCTCGTTGCAGTGTTGCCGGTCACGGTTGGAAGGGCTGCTCCTAAGGACGGGTCACTCCTCCAGCTACCAGGGATGACAGCATGTGTGACAGGGTGCTCCTGATCCCCTTGTCTTCGTGCATTTCTTCTTATGATCATATTGTGCAGAACACATGCGGACATCACTAATGGCTCTATATGGTCAGGCTTCAAGCATATTGCAGTGTGGAATACTCGAATCTATTTGCCAGAATCCCAAAGGCGTTCTCCACCGTCCTGCGTGCCCTACTTAACCTGTAGTTGTAAATCCGTTCCTCCTTGCTAAGTCCTCTTTTGGGGTAGGGCTTCATAAGGTAATTCCTCAGGGGGAAGACATCATCGCCAACTAGGAAGTAGGGCACAGGAGATCCATTAGGTTGACCTGGCAGGGCATCCGGTTGGGGAAGATTTGCTTCCTCTTGCAACAGCATTTCTGCCAGTCGGGTCTGGGCAAATACACCACCGTCTGACTCTGACCCAATGGCTCCCACGTCGACGTATAGGAACTTGTATGAAGCATCAGCAACTGCAAGTAATACCATGAAATAGAACTTCTTGTAGTTGAAGTAATGCGTACCGCCCTTGGGAGGGTTCACGGAGCCTAATGTGCTTCCGTCTATAGCTCCAATTACGTGCGGAAGTTCCACCATTCCTCAAAACCCCGTGCAACCTCCTGCCACGCTTCAGGTGTTTGTGGCACCTGCAGTTCCTCATCCCCGAAGGCAGCAACAATGGCCCTGCAGGTCTCTGGTACGATGAGACTAATGGTGTTGTGGGCTACCGGAACGAATATTGCAGACTCTTGTATGAATCACCTGTAGCGAGGAAGCGTGGGGTGATAGCAACACGTAGGCCTGGCTCAATGGGTTTCCTCCAGAATGTCACTTTCTTCTGAATGTAGGTGTGACCCGTTCAACAATTTCATTGAAGAGGTCCTTGTCAATCCGGGTAAAATTTCTGTACAGGTCTGGGGCTTCGGTTGACAACTCCTCCATCAGGTTGTCATAATGACCTTGCTCCATCCTTTTCTGCAGGTACGGCCACGCCCACACCCTCCTTGGCCACCTTATTTTCTGCTCTAAGTGCTTTGCAGCAATCATTGCAAGCTCCAGCAATAACATGACGTGCACATACTCAATGACAAGTGGCAACATTTCTGGTCTATCCGTACGTGCTATAGCTATAAGTTGACGCATTTCAGCTATGTTGTCCATGTTGCTTCAGCACGTTGGTAGTATGTCTTGTCGCTGTGTATTACAGCATTGACTAGCCTCACATGTGCAGCTGCCGGCCCTTATATAGCTGGGGTTTAACCCCGCAGTACGTGGGGCCAACGTGACGTTTGCGTAACTCAGTTCGCGCAGAACGTAACACATACGGTATACGTACGTTGGTGTTACGTGCTCTGCCACGCACTACTTCTGCCTGCGCCGCTGCTTGTTGGTCAGCGTCACGTCACCCTTCGCGGTGCATACATTTGCGGCGCACTATAATCGCATGCATCACGCACATCGTCCCGTGACATGTATCCAGTTGGGCGGGGCTTATTTTCTCGCGTATGCGCAAGTTTCACAAATTCCGGCTGTGCGTGCGCATGCGTGACTTGATACGTGAATGTGTGAACTTAGCATAAGAATCTGAGCATTAGCACTTAAATAAGAAACGTCTCCGGGACGTGGCAGCTGCAAGACACTGGAAGCTTCCTGCTTCACGCATCTTGAGGAAACGTGACAAACGCAGTCCTCGAACAATAACGGGGTGTGAGGGTGAAACAGAAAAAGGGCAAAAAAACTCTGCTCCTAAAAATAAAAAAGGATGTTTATTTCTTTAATAGTAATGATAAAATATACCTAATCAAATTTTTATTAACAAATATTGTACATTAATTCTTTAGAATTTGTAAGGGAACATTACTGATCATAAATGATTTTTGAAGAGACTAAATGAAGAAATATTTATATATACTTCACGAAATAACCTCTGTTAATAACAATAATGAAAGTAATACCAATAACCAATCAACAGGACAGTTTTCGTATTAAACGAAATTTAGAAATACGTATTTCACTGTGTTTGAAAAGGAAAAACAGGTCAGATCGCTTCCGGTATTGAGTATGAAGGAAACAGCGCTGAGAAAATCTCGATGTGCGCTGCAAGAGTATTAGGAGAGATATCGGCGTTTGAACCTCGATGAATCCTATGAAAGGAATAGAATAAAGTGGGTTGAAAGAGCAAAGCATCAAAATTCATGAGAAGATTCTAGTCTGTGGAAAATGTAGCGCTGTGTAATTCAGAGGAAGACTGAGATTATTTATTGCTGGCACTTGTGGCTTCTTTCTCTTCACATGCTGTCGTGCGCCTAAACCTTTATGAATGTCGAGCGGTCAGGATAAAGAAGTACAATTCGTACCTGTAAGGAGGGCAATCTTTCGGAAAAAAAAAAAAAAAATTTTTTTACCGAATTCTGACTTTTGTGACTTTCCTTTATAAAAATTCCGTGGTTATTTCGGAGCAGCATTGCATAATTATACAGATGGAAATTTCCTCAGGTGGCAAATCCAACGAACAAAGGTACCCTGCATTGCCATGTGTTAGGCCACCGTAAATTCATATCACGTACTGAAGGAAAACATTGAAATAAAAAAAAATCTACGTAGGAAATTCATGTTCATGAAATATATTAGATCTATGAAGCAAGTGTGTGTGTATGTGTGTGTGTGTGTATATATATACACACAGATAGGGAATGACGGGTAACTCTCATACCGTTAAACTCCAAAAGGGAATTCAGGGAATTCAGAGGTACGATCTGGGCCAAGGTCTATAGAGATACAAGGTCTCTCCGCGCACAACTTAAGTCGGATTAAAACCCGAGCTGCCATGTCGCTATAAATTAGTGACGTCACGCAGTACAGTAGTCAGGTAGGCCCTTTTTTTGGGGTACTAGATGCACATTAGAATTCTCTGTTATCCGCGGTAAAAGGGGAGGTGGTAAATAAGAATACAAGACGTGGTTAATAATAGATTTGTAAAGATTCAGTTGCTTGTTTGTTATCGGATTATTTACAATATATAGAATTTTTTACTATCGGATTATATATTTACACGAAATTATACAAGACCTGGCCTATGATGATATACTAAGAATGCAAAATCTATATAAATATATAAATATATATATATATATATATATATATATATATATATATATATATATATATATATATAATATATATATATATATATATATATATATATATATATATATATATATATATATATATATATATATATATATATATATATATATATATATATATATATATATATATATATATATATATATATATATATATATATACTGTATAATATATATATTATATATATATATATATATATATATATATATATATATATATATATATATATATATATATATAGGCCTATTATATATATATATATATATATATATATATATATATATATATAATGAATTAAAGAACTATTTTCTTCAGATTTTGTTCAACCTTACTTTGAGAAATTATTGACCTATTTAATATCCTAATCCTGACAAATGTTCGACACCGAACAAAATATGATACAACTTCCTCAGGAAATGCTACATGTTTCTTTATATTTGTTGATAGGCTTTTCATCGCACCCCTACCCGCTTTCAGGGTCTTTTCGCCGTGGTTTTTACTTCAGCAATAAATACCTTGCTTAGTTTCATCAGACACCCTCTTCGTCTGCTTATTGCTCCAATCCAAGAGGTATCATCCTCAGACACTTTCGACCCTAAGTTCGGGTATTGTGGAAATTCCTTTGCAATGAAACCGCTTGAATATTCTAATCCTTATTATTCTATTGCAGTTTCTAAGTCCAACGTGTCCTTAGAATTTCCTGAAATGCTTTTATCCTCATTACCTTCATCGAAATCAGTTTCTGGCAAACAAAACAACATTGCAAAAGGGCTGGTTCACTTTGCAGCCACTGTTCATCAGAAGTTGATGATTTCTGCTCATTCAAGCAAGAAAAGGAAGCTGCTGACATGTTGTCTCCGTTACCACTTTCTTATGTGTTGTGCTTCAGACCCATGAGAGAAGTCTCTCTCTGTGCCCACTAAGTGACATCTTATTCTGTGCTTTACTGCTACAGGTGATGGATGCTGGTAACATGCTCCCATTTGTCGAAGGCAACCGAAGAAGTGTTCCAATCCATCTTGGTTTAATCTATAATTCAAGATGTATGATATACCAACCCTTTCTGCCATCATTTTGTATAGTTTAGGTAATGATATTGAGGATATCATGATTCCTTTTTGAAACGGGTAAGCCGTTTTGCTACCAGTCACTGTCAAATGTTTTGCAGTGAACCATTTTGTGTAGCACTGCATTTTGTTCCTCTAAATTTAACCCATAAGCATTGCGTGCCCACTTTTTGTCCGTTGGCACTCGAGAATTGAAGAGATCAAACCATCTGTCTACTAGTGAGATGTAAAACCATGATCTAAAAAATGATTCCGAATAAGTTTTACAAGATGCGGAGCATCAGTAAAAACCTAAATTTCACGTTCACTGTCTGCTGGGTTTTTAAATAATGTTTTCATTGCATGAACATCTAAGGTTTTCCAAAGCCTCATATTCATAAGGCTCATGTCATTAACCATGGCAACTTCGGGGTAACCAGCTGATTCTACTTTCAGTATCAAACTGTAGAGAAGCGATTTCGTCATGTCACAGTCAAAGTCAGAGAAGACAAGTTGTTCCACGATGCCAGCACACCACACCACGCACCAATACGCATTACATCTTATTTTTTGGATTGTATAAAACATCGCTTCCTTTAGCATAAGTCCACTCCTTTGCAACTGAACACTCATCAAACGAAATTATCACGTGGTCGGATCAGTGCACGATTGTTCTTGTTGTGGGCTAATGGAGAAAGTAACGTGCGACGTCACAAAAACAGCCTGCGCAGAGTGCGGTCAGATTTGGAACGAAGATGGGTTGACCTTGTATCTCTATAGACCTTGATCTGGGCATTGTAGACATCACATTTTTATCCCAATCAGTGCACCGATCCGAATGAAAGTCATTATTCCCTCAACTACCTGGAGTGATGGCTGACTCTTTTATTTGGGTTGTGTAGTCAGAGTCAGCGCAAACTAAATGACAGAGTGTCCGGACGGAGATAGATGGTCAGAGACGGTCGTATCGTCTCCCCATTCAAAGAAAAACAACGAATCTGCGGTTTTTTCCTCTCCATTACAAAGGAGTATTTTTTTACTTTTTTATTCAATACTCAGCCTATCGTGACGTCGAACACATGTGTGTAGAGCAGCTTTTTATGGAGCGGACGCTCATCGAGCTCCTTCGGTAGAAAGGACGGTTGTGAGAACCTTATGGAAATAAGGGGGTTTTGCTTTTAACCAGGAGAGAAAAGGAATCATAAGGTTGCTAAGGAAATGGAGGCTGCTTTCAGGAACTGACGAAGATTGCAAGTGGAGGGTAGGGTGGAAGTACATACATTGACAAAAAAGAGGTCATGGAACCCTATAAGAAAGTGGCGTAGCGATTGTAATGTCTCCTCTGTGACTTCAGAAAAACCAAGAAAAAGCATTTAAATATATATATATATATATATATATATATATATATATATATATATATATATATATATATATATATCAGAACTAATATATGATATAGAATATAAATTAAGGTAATAACCACCACGTACAGCATAAAAAGAGGTAGAGAAACAGAAACAGACTTGTAGTTTTTTTTTTTTGTAAATATGGAAGCAGAGAGAGATGGTATCAACAGAGGGAAGGGCAACCCTTCCACAAAAGTAAATGTATTTCAAAGGAAATCCCTTGGGTTTCTGACTTACATTTTCACTCACTTAAGAACAACACTATGCTTACTGATGAAACATTATTCATGATTTATATGTTTACTATATATTCATTATCTGAATTCTTGCTGACATGAACTTTATATTCCGTCTGTAAAATCAAGCTCTAAAATCTAAACGCTCACACACGTATATATATTTTTCTTCTACAGAATTTCCAGCACTGTGACAACATTACTACAATACACGTACACACACGCACACACACACACACACACACACACACACACACATATATATATATATATATATATATATATATATATATATATATATATATATATATATTTATATATATATATATATATATATATATATATATATATATATATATATATATATATGTGTGTGTGTATGTATACATAGGCTATATGTGTGTGTGCACGTGTGTCAGTTGGGCGTGGCTGGGTGGGTGTGTATGTGGGCGCAACTATTTTGATAAACATATCGCCATACCGAATCGCATGTTTTTATCGATGTATTTTGATGGACGTAACTTCCAATAATGTCTGCGGAATAACATAGTGAAATTATCAACCGTAACGTTTTTGTCAAAGTGAATACCTGGTGTTTTCAGAGCAACAAGTGGGCAGAAAAATATTTACTCTGGCAAATGATTACGGCCGTCAGTCTCCGGAAGGAAAAGCTGTCAAGACTTTAAGTTACGAAAAACAACACAGTAATATTTATACGTGTACAATTCCAGTTAGGAATCGTAGGAGATCGTGAGAAACATCATGGGTTTGCATAACCTGTAAAGAAAGAGGATATCCTCATGCACCAGTAAAACAAACACACACACACACACACACACGCATGCGCGCACATGTAGCTCCTTCAAGCCTTTCCGAGCAGGCGAGGAGGTTGCTCTAGACTCTAGAGGATAATAACTATTATTATCATCAGTTACTATTCTGAAGTATTAATATAAGAACGGCTTTTGAGCGTCATACTGAAACTTCCTTACTGGTAAAGAGAAAAGCTAGGCTTATAATTTATGCATTTCCATCATTTTCATGTAGTGAATGAGCAGAGGGATTAGCCAGAATATAGAAGTTTCTTCTGGTGCTCTGAAACCGGGAAGCCTTCGCTCCAGTTTTCTATGAATTTGTTTCTCTCCTTTTTATGTTTTATCGTCAGGTATATTTAAGGATTACTTAGCTGACTGTATCCCCTGGATTTTCTCATGAGAGATATATTTCGGCCTCTAGGTGACTGCAAAGCCAATATTTTGAAAATTTCAGACCGTACCAGCATCTAAATCTTAAGGGTCTAAGGAGTATTTTTAACATTCCAATTAATTACCATATTTTAGTTGCTGTCTTTGTTATTTCTGTTTAAAATTTGCTATTTACAACAGTCATTTGAACAGCTGATCTACTTTGAGTTTCCTTATTTTGCACACGAGGACTCCATTCTGTGGATGCTTGCTATGCATGTTCATGGGCTGTTCACCTTCTACAGGAGACGGCAAACTATTTAATAGTAATAATACAGCAGTACCTCAACAAAATAGACGATTTGGAGATCCGTTCTCCGACAAGGCAAGGCGAAAATCCTCTTCGGCGAAGTTGATTTTCTAGCTGACTGGTGTTACTGATTCCAACTCAGTCGACATGTGCTTGTTATTAAATTCACTCAAGTATATAGAACATTAGTTAAGTGTCAACTTCTTGGTTAATTAATTTCTGTAAATTTTTGGTGATTGGCTCTCCTTGCTTTGCTCTGGAGTCATTACTATTAGTATTAAGATTTATGGAATAAAGTTGTCATGATTTTATGATGTGGCAATTTCATTCAATAAACCATCATAGTAGTTAGTGTTATAAGTTAGGCTTACTGCTAGTCTAGGCTTCCTTGGTTTAGTAACTAGTAACATTGATCAGCGGCAACCTCGTCGCCGATCTGACCAGCCTCCCCAACGTTGAAGTTCTTGCAGTCCTGCTCTAGAGCGGGAGGGAGTCACGGTACACGGCAGCAGTAGCTTTGATCTAAGCCGGAAATTTCTGTGCCTTTGCCAATTCGCTACAGTAGGCTAAAGTCGCTTCCTCTTTTACTCTCTTTCACTTTCAAACCAGCTTTTCATGAATCCTTCTTCCATACATAGATACATCAATCCTCTTGTGATGCTAGAAATATTATCACTCCCTATAATAATTATCTTTCCTTCTTTGAATTCACGTCAGTGATTCATCATAGTTTTAAAAATTACCCCTGAAACATTTCCTTCGTGCAGCTAAAACTGACGTCACTCCAGAGAGACAACAACAAGTAAGGGACCTCTGCCTCGAAGATCAGGGAATGTGAAGCAATCCTCGACTTACAGGAAAGCCCTGTGGGCAGAATCTAATTTCGATTCCCCTTCCTCTGTCAGGTAGATGAATGACTATTCTTTTTAACGGTGAAAATAAATTACGAATGTTGGTAAAATCTATGATATTTCTTGGCATATATATAAGAGAACTGAAAGTCTGTAACAGAGTGTTCTGCCCATGCAACTTAAAGAGGACATTAAGGAAGGGCAGCAAATGAAGTTGGGGAAAAAACAAAAAATTCAGATTAAACATTCAATCGACCTTTTGTCCAAATATCAGAAAAATAAATGCCTTTGATATTTTCCTTTACAAAGGGACTTATATTCCTCACTTCATACAGACATATACACTATAATCTAAAATTAGAACCAATACCTATTGCTTTCATTTTCCAGTTAAAAAGGAGTGTATAAATTTATCACTATCAAAGCAGAACGAAATGCTCTGTTTTTATATACAATAAGGTTATATAAGCAAAAAATCTATATATTTATCTATCTGCCATATATATATATATATATATATATATATATATATATATATATATATATATATATATATATATATATATATATATATATATATATATATATATATATATATATATATATATATATATATATATATATATTATATAGTCACCGACTGCAGTTTATATATATATATATATATATATATATATATATATATATATATATATATATATATATATATATATATATATATATATATATATATATATATATATATATATATTATCAAGGATATCCTCCCTCATGTAGACCCCAGCGCATATTTAATTTTGAAATACAGTTTGTTGTACCTTTGACTGTGGAGTCGAAGAAATTGGCGGGCGACGACTGGAAAAACACAGAGTTTGAAGCAGATCGAAGCTGTTAGCACCAGTAGGTAGCGCATAGGCCTCCCCTCCCCCCTGAATCGTTCAATCAGGGGAATAATGGAACCCCCCTTCTCACCCCCATCGTGTGATGTGGGAGTAGTTAGTGTTTGGAAAGGTTAAGGGGCTTATTAGGGCTAGTGGCCAGGTAGGACCTTAATCTTTAAGTGCTTAACATTTAAGGACACTTTCCCTTTGTTTTCGTTGCTGGTTGCCTGACTTGTTTGCTGGAAATGTCGACCCAAGATGAGGGCCTGGCAAGACGCCGCTGTTTTGAAAGAGGTCAGAAGCTTTCTCATCGCCCTCGGAGTGCAAGTCTAGCGCCCATCTCCTTCAGCGAGCTGACGTATTTCTGACGAACAGCCCCCTCATCGATTGTAGGCGCCCACAATTTATTAGTCCAGGTTCGTACATTGCAAATAGTCAGTAAGCCAGCCCTTTCCCTTCTCCTTGAACCCCTTTAAATTTACCCTTCCTTTAAACTTTAACTCCTTCCTCCACAAAGCAATTTCCTTTGTTTAGAGTCCTGCTTCCGGCCTCCCGTATCTCCCCATAATGTGCCTTGAATTCCAGTAAAAGATCCAGCGATAAACATCCAGTTATCCCTTCCCCAGTGCAACTTAAGGGCAAATTAGTCTGAGTAATACAAGTGTTGAAGTTTTCTCTTTGTATGATTGCGAATACATGTTCCTTGTTTTAAAAGCCCAATCGAATACGATTCCAAGACTGTGATTACATGATTTTCTTATAATTATCTGCTGGGCTACGTAGTGGTTAATATTTAAAACGTGCAGTGTGTAACATTATATAGGGAGATTCCATTCCTCTCAGTGTGTGCAGCCGTTCTAATCCAGAACCTCTCTTACAGGGGAGATATCATCTGCTCCATTGCAAACTGTGTCCAATAAGCCCTGACTGCCATTCAAATTCTGAACCATTCCTGGTCACAGTCCGATTACTGAAGTCCGTTGTGGCCCGCCGAATTTTATATGAATTATTTTCCCCATCCTGGAGTTCAATCCTTCGCAGCATAATTAACTAAGACAATTTAATGTAATCTTGGCCTAACCAAGTTATTGTTATAACGGGATAATTGTACTGTACATTGGCCCCTTCTTAATTAGCTTGCTTGCTTGCCAATTACTGCATTATTGCTCACTGTATATAACTAATGAGCCTGCCCATTGGTTACCGTTTTGCATTCTGTTTTGTCTCCTTGCTTAATTGCTTAATCTCTGTAAATAAACCCCTTTAAATTGGAAAAGAAGTCTAATTCCAAATGGTGACCTTAATCATTTAAGTGTAAATCCAGGGAAAACCTAAGGTAAGTTTTCAAATAACTTTTCCTTTGTTCATAATCTGGGCTCACTTGGTTCTTTGGCAGTACCGAATTAAAATTTGTTTCAATTATCTCCCAAACCAAGATCCCCAGTTTATGACATGACAATATATATATATATATATATATATATATATATATATATATATATATATATATATATATATATATATATATATATATATATATATATATATATATATATATATATATATATATATATATGTGTGTGTGTGTGTGTGTGTGTGTGTGTGTGTGTTTAGAATTCCTCATTCTTGTCCATTAGCACTTTTACCAAAGCAGTTATTCAGACAATTCATTGAAGAAATGATAACTTTCAAAAGCCAGTCGACTACGCATGACTCGAGGGAGAGATCGCAAAACCAAATCGCGTCACCCTTTACGGACTTTTGGCAAAGTCCGCAGCAGTGACCAGACAGGGCTTCCATTAACGTTTCACATGTGCATATTTTTCTGACATCAGTCATTCATTTAAGCCTTGGAGATAAGAATACTTTGATACATACATTTCCATTCCGAGTTGATGTCACCGAGAACATTAGGAAAGCGAAAAACCAGCTTCCCTATCTGTATGCAAATGCCGAAATCAAAGCGATGGCTGCATTAAAGATCCAAGTTTTCTCTTTCCCTCTTTTACCTTCAAAACGAGTTGCATGTGTGGACTCTCTCTCTCTCTCTCTTTCTCTCTACACACACACACTACACACACACACACACACACACACACACACACACACACACACACATACATATATATATATATATATATATATATATATATATATATATATATATATATATATATATATATATATATATATATATATATAATGTAATATCTATGAATTGTTTCATACATATACCGCCAATCAAAGCTTCAACTAGGAGTCTGAATAATTAAAACACTTGGAATAATGAGTATAACATTATATCCTGAAGAAGTTTCATCACACATGTTTCTTCATCCGCAGCTTGCAACGGCCAATTTCTGAAACTCTTTGACTGTATATTGGGTAACCGACAGAGGAATTTCATTTTGTGGGTAATTGCTTTTGTGTTCCAGTTTGAAACTTTTCTTTGCCAATTTTGTCTCTCTTCTGCATAATTATTTTCAATGGACATAAGACAGTATAAAAAAACGTAAGCAGATTTTTTAAAACCAATTCGTTCCGGAGTGTCGCCAAGCACTTTCCTGGCTGTAGGACGCAGGCACTTGTAAAATCATCGATCTCGGGCGCAATAGTTTTACCTCCTCAAGTATAACCTGAGCATTCCAGAGCGACCTTACACATTTGTATTCAAAACTCATTTCGATTTTCTTTAAAGTATTCGCCGTGAGACTCTAACATGCTCTCTCCAGGTGTCATTATATACTCTGGAAAAAATATCATCAACTTACTTATCACCGCAATCTATATCAGGTTAATGAAGCTTTATAATTCTCTGAAAAGTTACGGAGGCGTTTTTCACAAAGGGAGCTAAGATTTTGAACCAAATCTCACGGTAACCTGAGAAGAAAATGAAGTTTTCAACAGCGAGACTCTTGAACAAATTCAGTCAAGCATTGCTGAGGATTCGAGGCCCTGGGTATGAATATTTATAGTTATTGGTGAAGAATCTTTTATCAGAACTTATTTGGTTAATTTATTCGACATTATTCCCACAGCCTTTATTCACAGGAGTGGACGAATAAGGAAACAAAAGGAAAATGAAGTCAGGTGGGATTGATAAAAATAAGATGGTTAATGTTAAGGTGCGTGAAGAAAATGATGATGAAAATGGGCAAAACTGTAAGGAAATAATACTTGCACGGGTTCGGGATAAAGAGATTCATTCAACAACCATCATCAATAAATGTAAAATGAGGCAACCCAAACTTTGAAGCCAAACCATCTTTATTCCCAAAAATATGTGGTTGACTTGTTTTCCTGCTGTTTTCAGTTCTGCTAATTACTCGCTTTAGAGTCTCCATGTATTGTACCAACTCACATTTGAAGCCTTGGAGGCCTTACCGTTCACCTTCTTCATACTTTCATCCTCGTTTACTTTTTCACGGAGACGAATGTATGAAACAAATCTGTGCCAAAGCTTCAATACTGTTTCTGAAACCAGACTGGTATCGCCAAAGATGATTCAATAGAAACTGAAAGAATAGACGATTTCAGTCTGATGAGATGTAATTATGCACTTTTAAACATCTCATTTATTTGATCTCATTATATGTGAATCCTGAAATATAGGAAAATCCTATTAGAATATATTATATTGAAGGTCAATAAATATGTGATACCTGGATGAATGGCCCTCACACATATTAGAGAACCATAAAAGGAAAGCACATAGGTATGGTGTCCAAGTGAAAGGCTAAAAATATTCCTCTTAGTCATATATCGAATATCAGGCAAAATAGATTTTCAGCAAAGATTTATTTACTTCAGTTATTTTATGTTTCGAAACTAATTTCTTCGTAGTATCTTACGACATTTCAATGTTGTTTATTAGCACTCATCGATGTCTGTCTTACTCTTGGAATGAAGTTAAGGGTTCTGTTTGTTGACAATTCCCTTTTGTTCAGTTTCTGTTTTTTCCATCGAAAAACGAGAAATTAAACTAAATAGCCAGAAGCCCAAGAGTTCTACCAAATGTCTCATTTTTTATTTAATAAAAACATGAAACATAGCATAAGGAACTTGTTAACTTCTTATGAAATATGAATAAAGAATAACCAAAGTAGCAACTGATATTGGCCACTTATTCTTTAGCTATTTAGTCCTCATTAGGTTCAGTCCACAATCCACAGATACAAGTCGTCATGAAACAGTCCTAACTCCGCCTTCAATTATAATAGAAATGACTAAACCATGAGTAAGTTCGGTCATAATCCAGTAGCAATATTCTGAGCCTATTGGTGGTGTGATGGAATCTCGGTCGTTATTACTGTTGCTCTTTTCCATTAGTTGCTGACCTCCGAGTCTCGCTGCAACTTACGAGATTTGTGGGAGGATTTATATTTGGATGTTCCTTTTTATACAGTTTTTTCCTGCTTTTGTTTTATACTTTTATTTGTAATGTCCCTCATCTGTAGCATCATTAGTTGTAGACTGGATAAAAGTGAAACGGTAATTTTAAATAAACGGTCCATGGTTTGCAAGGCGAGGAATATCTCATGGACATTACAGTCAAATGTATGTGACGAGAAAGGTACCAGATCCGGTGTCCCCTCAGTCATGATGGAAGCCATCAAGGATTTATCAGAGGAAGAACTGCGGGACGAAACTCGAAATTCGGTGTCAATATCGTTACTGAGTCATCGATGATGAGACATTTCCGCCTCACGTAAGTAAGTCCTCTTCTCACCTGTCCTCTCAACTCGGTGTTTCTAAAGCACACGGATGCTTAAAAATAACACGAAAACAAGCATAATAAATTATTCATTTATTACCATCTAAGTACATTTAATCGGAGCCATTTACATGGTCTTGGCCCGAAGAAACGAAGGGAAAAGATTATATAAATATATATATATATATATATATATATATATATATATATATATATATATATATATATATATATATATATATATACATATATATATATATATATGTATATATATATATATATATATATATATATATATATATATATATATATATATATATATATATTTATATATATATACATATATATATATTGTCACGATGCGTATCAAGTACCTGGTTATTACACAACTAATCTCAAGATTCAAAAATATACCTCACTTCAGCCAGATACCTGAACTCTCATAACATTAATTGTTACGACTGAGTACTCTAAAGGTAACAGTGATCCCTTAAGAAAAAACTTATTTATCAATCACTTGAAAAATCAAACTAAGTTCGTCAGAATATGTGTGAGGTATAAAAAATTAAACTAGAAATCATCTAGAGTAAAAGGGCATCACTCCATCAAAAAACTCTAACTGTTTCCCTGGTCTTAATTCACTTTAGCAAAACTAAAAGAACAAAACATGTTTATCACTTTGCCTTATGCACACACAATCAATCCTATTCACTGGTGATCAATAAATGAAACACTGTTTTTCTAAAAATGTTAAATACAAAATTTATTTTCAGATTCAAAGTTTATAACTAGAATTCACAATTAATTAAATTCACAATCTGAAAAATTTACTATTAGTTGAAAATAACACAAAACTCAATGAATTCTTGAATTAAATTATGAAACAAAACTAATTCACAAAAACTTTATCAGGAATTTAAATTAATCAAGTAAAATTTAAACTATCAAGAATCACTCAAGATTTAAAAAGAAAATCTCAATAAATGAAATCAAGTATGCAATGTTAAATTAAGTATGCAATGTTAAATTAAGTATGCAATGTTAAATCAAGTACGTAATGTTAAATTACCAAGAAATATTTACAATGCTATGTAAATAAATGTTACATCACAAACATAAAAAATGTGAAAATATAAAGAAATTGTAAATAGAAAAACACACAAAAATACACGTAAGATTTATCAATAATGATTTCACTTGTTCAAAATTTCCTAACTTATCATACCACAACCTCCTAACTTATCATACCATGGTATCAATAAGTAAAATTTCACGTTACCTTACACAACTTGTGAAAACCTCTGTAAATCACTTGCTGCAGCTGCGTTACACAATACACTTTTTACCAGGCGCCGTTACGAACTAAATAACTTTGCTAAATTCAGATCTCAAAGTTAATGTTAAAAGTGACCACAAAAATTTACGTTAAAAGTAATCTCTTCCTAATTAGGAATGAGAGAGAGATATGGAACAAATCGACTGGTCTCAGAAATCAGAATGAAACAAATTTTAGGATTCCAGTAATACGTGAAACAATTACATGATGTCATTAAAGCATTTTGGGTACGAGATACAAAAGTTCTAGAAGCAGGGAGGTGACGTCATTAAAGCGTTTTGGGTGCGAGATACAATGGAGAAGCTTCTAGAAGGAAAGTTACGTCATCCCAGCAAAACGTTTTGAACGCATCTTACAAAACATGACGTAATTGATCAGGACACGTATTCTTTCTCTCAAAGTGGCGGACGTGACTCAAACAACGCATGCAACAACATGAAATCACTCGTCTTGAGCCCGTATGGGACGAATTGGCGTTTGTTTTGCAAATCTGTCATCGCTAACCCAAAACAAAGCGTTCCCTCTTATCTCAACTGATGACAACTGAAATGAAACAAGCCTTGGTGGACACACACACGTGTTCACATACTACGCTTTTACCAAGAAAGATATTCGTTCTAAATTACGTTACTATTAAAATTATAACAACAATTCTAAATTACGCTATCAAGTAATCATTAGTACTTTTGAGATCTGATGTCAAACTAAATATGACACTTCAACAACCATTATCATTAAACATAACACATGAAAAAGTAAATATGTCAATATTATAGGAGGATATACGTATTACAAGGCAACATCATGAAATTCCTCCCCGAGAAGATTACTTATCCCGGGTTTGAATCAACGATTCACAACGGGATAAATAATCTGCTATGACATTATCTTTTCCTGAAATGTGTTTAACATTTACATTATATGGTTGCAGGCATAAAGACCACCTGGTCAGTCTCATATTTATTTTTCATCTTATTGATGAATGAGATTGGGTTGTGATCCGACAATACTAAAATTTCTTCATTCCTAGGTCGGTTCACATACACTTCAAACTTTTTCAATGCTGTGATTAATGCTAATGTTTCTTTTTCAATTGTTGAGTATGTTTTCTGGTGCTTTTTCAACTTTGAAGACATAAAACATACTGGATGTAAGATTCCGTTGTCATCTTTTTGAAGTAGAACAGCTCCAATTCCACAGTTGGATGCATCAACTTGTATCACAAACTTTTATTGAAGTCTGGAGCTTGAAGCACTGGTCTTGAAGTTAATATGGCTTTAACCTTCTCAAATGATTCTTGACATTCTGGAGTCCAATCAAACTTTCTTTTAGGACTGGTTAAGTCAGTTAAGGGAGCTACTACGGCTGAGAAATTTGGACAGAACCGGCGATAAAATCCAGCCATGCCCAAAAATCTTTGTAGCTGTTTCCTCGTAGCAGGAGGGGTAGCCTTACGGATACCTTCTACATTAGCGTCAATAGGAGCGAGAAGGCCTTTTCAACTTCAAATCCTAGGTACTGTACAGTTGCCTTTCCAAACTCACTTTTTTGTAAGTTGATTGTTAGTCCTGCTTCCCAGAAGTTTCTTGAACACTTTCCTTAATATCTTCAGATGTTCTTCCCATGTATTAGAATAAATCACAATGTCATCAAGGTATACACCTACTCCTTCTATTGATCCTAGTAGTTGATCCATCACTCGCTGGAATGTTGCAGGTGCATTCATCAGACCAAACGGCAAAACAGTGTATTGATACAGTCCAAAAGGAGTAATGAAAGCTGACAGCAACTTAGCATTCTCATCTAAGGGAATTTGATAATATCCTTTCAACAAGTCTATCTTGAAACAAATTTGGCTTGCCCAATATTATCAAGTAATTGATCAATAAGAGGCAAGGGATAATTGTCAGCCACACTGATGGAATTCAGTTTCCTATAATCAGTACACATCCTAAATGAGCCATCTGGTTTCTTCACTAACACACAAGGAGAACTATAATGACTTGAACTGGGTTCTGCTAATCCATGCTGCAACAAATATTCAACTTCTTTCTTCAAAACATCTCGATGAAAAGGCGATAAGCGATAAGCTCTCATTTTAAAAGGTTTTCCATCTTCTCTGATCTTTATCTCATGCTTTGTCAGATTGGTACACCTAGGTACATCTGCAAAAATTTCAGGAAACTTTGAATAACTTCACTTAATTCACTACTTTGCTCAACACTCAGATGTTTTAGTTTATCTTCCAAATTTTCTAATATTGAAGAATTGTTCATCTTGTTTTCAGCTCCTAATTCATAGCCGTCATCGTCCTCTGTAGATGAAGTTGTTTGTGTTATTGACACTGTTTCAGTTTTAGTCTCTGAGAAGTAAGGTTTCAAAAAAATTCACATGTATCTTCCTCTGTCGTTTTCTTCTTCCTGGTGTTTCAATCACATAAGTTCGATCACTTAACTTCTCTATTATCCTATAAGGACCTTGAAACTTATTGGTAAGGGGAAATCTTTTCACTGGTAAGAACACTAGAACTTGCTGTCCAATACTAAAATTTCTTAGCTTAGTTTTAGCATCATATTTCCTTTTCATTTTCTCTTGACTTATTTTCAAATTTTCTAAAGAGAATTTTCTAATTTCTCTTAATCTTTTCCTCAAGTTCTTCACATATTCTTCTTGGATTTCCTCTTGATTTTCTTCCCAATTCTCTGCAAGAATCTTCAATGGACCTCTAATGTCTCGACCAAAAATCATTTCATTTGGTGAACATCCCATGCTTTCTTGATAAGCATTCCTAACTTCAAATAACATTAAAGGTAAACCAGCATCCCATTCTCTTCCTGATTCATTACAATACTTAGTTAACATACTTTTCAATGTCTGGTGGAACCTTTCCAAGGCTCCTTGAGTCTCTGGATGATAAGCAGTTGATAACTGTTGTTTTACTCCTAACAAGTTCATCACATCCTGGAATAATTTTGAAGTAAAGTTCGTTCCTCTATCACTTTGCACAATTTCTGGTATTCCAAACTTGGAGAAAAACTCCACCAACTTCTCAGCAATTACCTTTGCACTTATACTTCTTACAGGAATCGCCTCAGGATACCTAGTCACTGGACACATTAATGTTAATAGATATTCATTTCCTTTCTTTGTTTTCGGAAGTGGCCCAACCACATCTATAATTACCTTGCTAAAGGGTTCTCTTCTAACTTCTATGGTATGTAGGGGTGCTTTCTGAATGGTTTCATTCGGTTTTCCAGCTATCTGGCATGTGTGACACACACTGCAAAATTTGCTAACGTCCTTGTGAAGTCAGGCCAGAAAAAATACTTCATAACCTTCTCAACAGTCTTCCTGATTCCCATATGTCCAGACTCGTGCGCTACTGCTACAACTTGTTTCCTCAATGGATATGGAATCAAAATTTGATGATATTCACCCCATTCAGCATTTCCTGGTATATCTGCAGGTCGATGCTTCCTCATTAGCAATCCTTCCTTTAGATAATAACAGGTAGAGGTTTGTTGCATCTCTTCTTGATCAACAACTCTGAAGAACAAATCAGCCAACGTTGTATCCCTCTTCTGCAGTTTCATTAGCTTCTCTCTTGTCACTTGACCAACTTCAAGGGCTGAACTCTCCATATCTGCTAACTCTGCTTCTACAGTTTCACTACTATCTTCAGGAACTCTTTGACTACTCAGAGTCTCTTCAATAACAACAGGATCCTCTTCTTCTTGGGAAATCTCTTCACTACTAACACTAGGGAAACTTCACTTTCCTGGAACAGTTCTTCTAATCTTAAAGATCCTTCACTTGATTCTTCTAGTGCAGGTAAATCCTCAGTATCTTCACTTGCAGACATAGTTCTCTTCATACTCCTGGTCGTTACACAACTTGGAAACAGGTGGGGGTTTTTCTTCTCTAAAGCTACTGTAGGACTAACCCTTAACGGTTTGTCTGTCACTATAGGACAAGGAACAAATGGTACACTACCAACTTCATTACCCAGTAAAACATGCACACCTTCAACATCTAGTGAGTCCTTTACAGCAAAATCAACATTCCCTGTCACCAATTCACACGACAGGTGCAAAGGTTATATAGGAGTTACTTCTCCTCCTATACCCTTCAAAATAACTGAATCTCTGGTGAGATTATTCTCCAAAAGTGGGTGAGCACCACGAACTACCACATTATGGTTACTCCCCGTATCAGGTAATACCTTGACTCTTACCTGTACACTTCCTCGAGTTGCCAGCGTACCTTCATAGATATATGGCTTAAAAGCCTCCAAGCTGCTCGGCCACTCACTGCATAAGGTTACATTTCCACTGGTTGCTAAACACTCAGTTTGTTTAGTCTCAGTCGTTCCCACACTGCTCTTCGTAGTTTGCTTCACCTGGTTACCTTTAACCACTTGACCAACTGGTTTGGTCTGCTGTTGTGTCTGATAACAATCTCGACTGTAGTGTCCTACTCTTCCACACTTGTAGCAGACAACATTAGTCTTCTGTATCTGTCTTGAAAACTGACTGGATGATGAGGATTTAACATTTAATTGCTGAGGGTGTTACCTGACTTTGTATTGGCATAGCCACTAGAAGGATTTCCAGTTGTAATGTTCCTGAAATTTGGATGAGATCTGAAACCTGTGCGTTGTTGGTTCTGGTACTTGACATTATAATTTCTTTTGCTAGAAATTATATTAAAATCTTCGCTCAATGTAGCAGCTTTGTCAAGTTTCTTAACCTCTCTCTCTCTTAAATAGGCTCTTATGTGTTCAGGAATTCCTCTAAGATATTGTTCAAGGACTACTAACTCCTCAAGTTCGTCCATAGATTTAACTTTAGCAGCCTCCAACCATCGTTTAAAACATCTTCTTACTTTGTAAGCATAATCCAAGAAAGTTATCTTGTCATCCTTTCTCAAAGATCTGAATCTTTCATTATAATATTCAGGGGTCATCTGGTAAACTTGTAGCACATTATGTTTGAGTACCTTGTACTCTTTACACTGATCAGCTGATAAGGCTAAATAGGCACTTCTTCCTTTACCAATGAGAACACTCTGTAACAAGACCGACCATTTATCCTCTGGCCATCCCATACCTGAAGCTACTTTTTCAAAGTGATCAAAAAACTCATCTGGGGCTTCTTCTGTAAATTTCTGGAATTAACTTCTGCACTCTTACTACATCAAATACAGGGTCTGAATTACCTTGAGTAGGGTTAGACGGTATTACAGGTAATGTGGATCGAGCTTTTATTAACTCCATCTCCCTTTCATGTCTTGCTCTTTCTCTCTCCTCTTTTGCTCTTTCTCTTTCTTCTTTTGCTCTTTCTCTTTCTTCTTCTGCTGCTTTTTCTTCTTCTCTTTCCTTTCTTTCTCTTTTCTCTCTATCTTCTCTTTCTCTTTCTGCTTGCATTTTCTCTCTGTCAGCCTGTATCCTCAGCAATCAAATTTTCTTCTGCTTCTATACGTCTAAGTTCTGCTTCTGCATCACTTTTCTCTTTCTTTTGCTCATGTTTATCTGTAAATTCTGCCTCAGCTGCATTCAACAATTCCTGTGCCTCTCTAACTCTTCATCTACTTTACCAGAGTCCATCAATGCTTGGATTGCAATATATTTGATTTGTGCCTTAATCATACCACTAGACACATTACCCCACATGCTACTGCTAAAGCAATCCACTGTGCCTTAGTCAGGTTGGATTCAGATAACTCTTGGATGGAAGGAGCTGCTAAAAACCTCTGAACATTGAACAGAGCCATTTTCTCTAAGTTACTCAACTAAATAATTCACAATATAAAGCAAAAAATAACTATGTGGTCACTCTCCTATCAAAATATATCCCTAACACCACCAGTATAAACCATAAACCAGAGTGATATTTTGTTTTGTTCCACGGGTCTCTGGGCACCAAACAATATTATGTCACGATGCGTATCAAGTACCTGGTTATTACACAACTAATCTCAAGATTCAAAAATATACCTCACTTCAGCCAGATACCTGAACTCTCATAACATTAATTGTTACGACTGAGTACTCTAAAGGTAACAGTGATCCCTTAAGAAAAAACTTATTTATCAATCACTTGAAAAAATCAAACTAAGTTCGTCAGAATATGTGTGAGGTATAAAAATTAAACTAGAAATCATCTAGAGTAAAAGGGCATCACTCCATCAAAAACTCTAACTGTTTCCCTGGTCTTAATTCACTTTAGCAAAACTAAAAGAACAAAACATGTTTATCACTTTGCCTTATGCACACACAATCAATCCTATTCACTGGTGATCAATAAATGAAACACTGTTTTTCTAAAAATGTTAAATACAAAAATTTATTTTCAGATTCAAAGTTTATAACTAGAATTCACAATTAATTAGAATTCACAATCTGAAAAATTTACTATTAGTTGAAAATAACACAAAACTCAATGAATTCTTGAATTAAATTATGAAACAAAACTAATTCACAAAAACTTTATCAGGAATTTAAATTAATCAAGTAAAATTTAAACTATCAAGAATTACTCAAGATTTAAAAAGAAAATCTCAATAAATGAAATCAAGTATGCAATGTTAAATTAAGTATGCAATGTTAAATTAAGTATGCAATGTTAAATTAAGTACGTAATGTTAAATTACCAAGAAATATTTACAATGCTATGTAAATAAATGTTACATCACAAACATAAAAAATGTGAAAATATAAAGAAATTGTAAATAGAAAAACACACAAAAATACACGTAAGATTTATCAATAATGATTTCACTTGTTCAAAATTTCCTAACTTATCATACCACAACCTCCTAACTTATCATACCATGGTATCAATAAGTAAAATTTCACGTTACCTTACACAACTTGTGAAAACCTCTGTAAATCACTTGCTGCAGCTGCGTTACACAATACACACTTTTTTACCAGGCGCCGTTACGAACTAAATAACTTTGCTAAATTCAGATCTCAAAAGTTAATGTTAAAAGTGACCACAAAAATTTACGTTAAAAGTAATCTCTTCCTAATTAGGAATGAGAGAGAGATATGGAACCAAATCGACTGGTCTCAGAAATCAGAATGAAACAAATTTTAGGATTCCAGTAATACGTGAAACAATTACATGATGTCATTAAAGCATTTTGGGTACGAGATACAAAAGTTCTAGAAGCAGGGAGGCGACGTCATTAAAGCGTTTTGGGTGCGAGATACAATGGAGAAGCTTCTAGAAGGAAAGTTACGTCATCCCAGCAAAACGTTTTGAACGCACCTTACAAAACATGACGTAATTGATCAGGACACGTATTCTTTCTCGCAAAGTGGCGAACGTGACTCAAACAACGCATGCAACAACATGAAATCACTCGTCTTGAGCCCGTATGGGACGAATCGGCGTTTGTTTTGCAAATCTGTCATCGCTAATCCAAAACAAAGCGTTCCCTCTTATCTCAACTGATGACAACTGAAATGAAACAAGCCTTGGTGGACACACACACGTGTTCACATACTACGCTTTTACCAAGAAAGATATTCGTTCTAAATTACGTTACTATTAAAATTATAACAACAATTCTAAATTACGCTATCAAGTAATCATTAGTACTTTTGAGATCTGATGTCAAACTAAATATGACACTTCAACAACCATTATCATTAAACATAACACATGAAAAAAGTAAATATGTCAATATTATAGGAGGATATACGTGTTACAAGGCAACATCATGAAAATATATTACATATATATATATATATATATATATATATATATATATATATATATATATATATATATATATATATATATATATTTATATATACTGTATATATATATATATATATATATATATATATATATATATATATATATATATATATATATATATATATATATATATATATATATATATTTATATATACTGTATATATATATATATATATATATATATATATATATATATATATATATATATATATATATATATATATATATATATATATATATACTGTATATATGTGTGTGTATGCCAGGGCCACGTGAGTGGCTCGGCTTAAATCACATATTATGCTTGTTTTCGTGACATTTTTAAGCACCCGTGTGCTTTAGAAATCCGTAAGAAATTTCGTGGAATGGAGCTGATAAGAACCTTTGAAACTGTTTACTCGAATAACATACTTCCATCAGCTTCTAAAACTGACGAATGAATCAACAAGATAAGTGATTGCAAATAACTCACTGGATGCCACAAAGAATATTTCAAGAATATTGATTTCTTTCATTCTGAATGAATTTGGTGGACTTGTGTGTTACATTACTGAATCGGCTTTCAATGCATTCTGCGCCACAAGAATAGAAGATGCGAAAGAGTGTTGCTAAACTGAACAACAAATTTTCGAGAAAAAAAAAAAAAACTTTTGAAAATCGAGCAAGAATAAGGAAATAACTTCTACAAAACAAGTAAAATATTACTTTCCCTTACGGTCTTTTCAAATAACGTTCAGTAAATCACGAAGCCCATAAATTTGAGAGTTTAGAAAAGAAACAGGAACACAGTCGAATGACTGTTGTAAGCCTCATCACTCGAACCGTCTAAACGACAGGGTCAGAGGAAGGGAAGACCTTGTCTTTTGCTGAGAGAGGATTTTCAAGAAGACAATGTCTTTCTTGCAAGGTGGTCAGGTAAACTTACATTTTCCATTATTTGCTGTAGTTTTTGGTAAGGGCTGCCTCTGTAGCAAATTCAGTCTAGTAATCTGGCTCTGCAGTGTTTGTATTGCTGTAAACTGGACACCGAAGGGAAGTGAAAGCTCATCTTTGCACGCAGACATATCAGCAAAGAGTCTCGCAAGCATAAGGAGATGGAACAGTTAAGGCAATGCCCATATCATGCCCAGGAATTGTGGAAACAAGGAGAAAAAAGAGAAGCAATTCTTAAAACAAAAGAAATCCGTGTTAAAGCTTAAAAAATGATATGGTTTGGTGAAGATGAAAGCCGGGAGAGAAAATGAGATTCAAAAGAACAATAGGAATCTAAGGGGAGTCTGTTGTTGAGATCAGTAAATGATCTTTTAATAGAGATATGCTAATTCAAACAGACATATCAGTCATAAAAGGTGAACGCAACAAGCCTCTCAATATCACCGGTAGATGTAATTATCGAATTAGCAAAGTATATGAAGTGACAAATAAAAAAAAAAAAAAGAACTAGGATGAAATAAAGTCAAAGTACGTGGTTCTGATACCAACGTGGTTAACAAAATGAATGTGACCCTGCCAGAGGAAGACTTTACCAAGCAAATCATTAAATTCTGATTAAACGGGACCATTCAGCAAGCTTGTAATACCCCAATGCCATGGAAGCTTTCGACTGAGAGACACCAAGAAGTTAACAGACTCAATACAAGAAATTTTTCTCTTGACACTTTCGTTTTTTTTTTTTATATCTTGTTATCCTATCTTTTATATATCTGGTTACATCCTGACTTGATTGTCTTCTCCCTGATTGCAGGAAACCCCGCAAAGCAACATCAAAGAAACCATTCTGTTGGGCTAACGATTTCTGCTGACGAGAACGAGGGCGAATTTCACAGCACTTCCCGAATTCAAAGGAAAACTTCCTTATTCAATAGAGGAACGGAAAAATGTAAATAGATGCCTAAAATAAATATTTTGGATGTGTAAAGTATCGTACTGGAAACATGTCAAACGTAACAATATCCTTGTTTTTATTTAGTTTAATACTCTTTCAGAAGTAAATGAACATAGCTTCCTCCTAATATATTACACGTCAGTGTGGTATTAATAATATATATATATATATATATATATATATATATATATATATATATATATATGTGTGTGTGTGTGTGTGTGTGTGTGTGTGTGTGTGTGTGTGTGTGTGTGTGTGTGTATAATCTCAGAATTTTAATGTTGTGCTTAATTCAGGAATATTTCTATTAATTTTGTCTCCGTTCTTTCATCTTCACCAAACCCAGTCATGTGTGAAGTTTCAAATGATTTCTTTTGTTAGAAGCCAATTTCTCTTTTCACTTTCCTTCCTCTCCCTGTTTTCGCTGTTCCTCGGCATGAGATGGGTCGTACAATACCTGTTCTATTCCCTCATGCCGACAAGGCATTACTTCCTGACATGTCTGCATGTAAAGAAAATTTTCACTTCACTCTCGGTATCTAATTTACAGAACTAGAAGCACTGCAGAGTCAGGCTACTAGATTTAAACTATTACAAACCGAAATCTCGCAATAGTATATTTCTCTTCCAGAGCAAAACAAACTCGTGCAAAGTCTCGCCTTTCCGATGAACGGATCTTTAAAACTTGTTCCTGGTCTGCCCTCGCTTCTCGGGACGTCTGTCCAATTAAGTTTACGAGTCGGAGTTCGTGGCCCCTCCCCCTTACTCCCCGCCAGACACCAGTCCAGTCAACCAATTGATGAATGATTTTTTTTGTGTTTTTGTATTTTTACTAGACATGTCTAAGGACTTCCGAAACTTCTTCAGCTATTCTTGTGAAAACCAGGAACGACATCATTGCTCGCTCATTTCACCCAATAATACGATCAGTTTTGTTGATGAATCCCACTTATGACGACTCTCATATCTATTCTTCGTTGGGTAAGTGGGTTCCATTCTCAGCTAGCAGTCTGCTGGCCGCGAGTTAGAATCTCCGAGCGGCCAATGAAGAACAAGAGGAATTTATTTCTGGTGACAGAAATTCATTTCTCAGGTATAATGTGATTCAGATTCCACAATAAGCTGCAGGTCCCGTTGCTAGGTAACCAATTGGTTCTTAGCCACGTAAAATAAATCTAATCCTTCAGGCCAGCCCTCTCTAGCAGAGCTGTTAATTAGCTCAGTGGTCTGGTTAAACTAAGGTATACTTTTTTCCTTTGCTTCATGAAGTTCCTTCTGAGTATCTGATTGTTTGTTGACACACATACACACGCGTACACACACACACACACACACACACACTATATATATATATATATATATATATATATATATATATATATATATGTATTCATATATACATTGTAAAAGATTATCCCTACATACAAATAGCTCATACAAACAGTTCCCTGTTTATATTGTCATGAAATTTAAGTAAGCAAAATCACATGGGCAATATTTACGTAATTCCTAAGAGCACTAATTAATCTAATTAATCGATTAAACAGGAGGACCAGACATGGAGATAAACAACAAGTTTTAGGTGGCACAATGGCTACACCGTTCGTTTTATTGTCATTACTTGGAGAAAATTAGAGTAATCATTAAAATACCAGAAAAAAATTCAGCCTTTATGTCGGTCACGGTACAAAAATCGTTTAGTACAGAACCACAAGACTCATTAATGGTATAATGTTTGAAGTGTTTTGTTTCGACATGGATCAAAGGAGTGATGCTGATGACGTGAACCTTTGAGGCAGAATAATTACTGATGGCGATGGAGAACACTCCGCTGAAAGTTTCACCTGAATAAGTCCTCGCGCAAAATAAAGGTGACTGTCAGTATAGAGGACATGCTCCGTGCATAGTCTGGGATGATAAAGGATTTTCTTTATTTGTATACATATTTCTATATGGTGCGCGCCCATCCTTTATAGCGTTCCTTTATACACACTCTCATGCTTTCGATGATGTTTAACACATATCGTGCAATGAATGATGTCTTCTAAAAGCACACACAGACACACAAACATATATATTTCACATGTATTATTCAGAAGGCTCAAGACATTACATTTGCCCAAATGTTTATGGAAACGAGTTTGCAGCTATGTAATTTCTTTCCAAGTGGGTCTGCTCGAATATTAATACGATATGATGGTCTTTCAAAACGGAAGTATAGTTCAAAAAAATCAGTTGACAAATTATTATCCTTATCCCAGCAACAGAATTCTATTAACTCTTTCTCCTCACAATTTTGATGACTGTACAGCTTGCCTGCAGTTAATGGCTCCAAGCTTTAGAAATTATGACCTTAGTAATACCCTCTACCTTAACGATGATTTTGTTTTGTTCCCATATACCTAAGGATAAAAAAATTGAAAGGCCAGAACACCCAAATAAATTTGAGATTTTGACAAAAATTATGGTGAATACAGTCACCTGAATGGATCACATATGCCCTCTGGCTTGAGTTTAGCATGAGTTACAAATCCCCCGGCAACAAAGGGCTGTGTATTTCTGTGTCTTAATTAATGTGTAATAATCTTTTCAAATGATATGAGCATTTGATTGCATAACTAAATATAGAATCAGTATTAAGACCTCTCTTTTTGGCTGAGAAAGTAAGTGACAAATTATCTCACCAACGAGCGGCTTAAGTCAGCACACACACACACACACACAACACACACACACACACACACACACACATATATATATATATATATATATATATATATATATATATATATAAAGATATATTATAATACATATATATATATATATATATATATATATATATATATATATATATATATATATATATTTATATATTATAGTTTTTAACAATTCATAGTCGTAAGTCTTGAAAACAGACTGAGGTTTCGAACGGGCGCTGGGTGAAGGGAGATTTTGAAGACAGGGGACAAGGGAGAGTAGAGAGGATGGTATGGAGGGGGTAGGGGGTGGGAGGAAGATGGGGAAGTCAGGTGTTGCAAGAAATTATTCAGCTCAAGAAATTAGGCTTAAATATTGACATGTAGATGGAGAACAATAACTGGGGTTGGAATAGATGATAATATTGGAAAACCACTGGGAAAGATCATGAACCTTTAGTCATGAAAGAGTATTCCACTTTTGGAAAAATGAAAGTATGAAAAATCATCCAATGACGTCAGCTTTTTGTAACAAATCAGTAGAGATTGATTGATTGATTATATCTATTAAAACTGGCGTCATAACATCTAGGTTACTGACGCCGTAATAAACTTGAATAGAAAAGTAGAAATAAATAAATTTAAAAAAATTTCATATAAAAATATCTAACAAAAAAAAAATGTTGTAGCATAAGCCTTCTCTAGATCAAAGAAAGCAGTAATATGATGCTGCTTGTTAAGCAAAAGCTTCACATACTGAAGATTCCATTCGAACCAACACATCGGTTGTGGAGTGCATACTTCGAAAACCACACTGAGCAGGCGACAGATATTTACCACTTTCCAAGTACCACATCAAACGTGTGTCCACCATTTTTTCCATGCTCTTACACAAACATGATGTCAATGAAATAGGACGATAATTTTCTGTCTTGAACGGGTCTTTTCCTGGTTTCACAAATGGCAGCAATTTTCACATCTCCCAAAGCTTGGAAAGATATGTTCTCGGCAAATTCTGTTAATAAGGTTTAATATGAAAAGTCTGGTGTTTTCAGGGGTATGCTTAATCACGAATATGTTACATCTTTCGGTCCAGGAGCTGATTCATTACATTTATTCAAGGCTGATTCAAATTCTCTCATAGTAAAAGGTACATTGTACTGTTCATTTTTTGACGTTTTAAAATCAATGTCGACCTGTTCCATTAGCCGCCTTTGAACTGAATGGAGTCTATCGTCGTTTTTCTTTGCAACATTAGCAAAATGGTTAGCAAACTCATTTGCCACTATTCGGGGGTCCGCCACCTGACAACCATTGCGAGTGTGTTTTGAAGCTACGAAATCATCGGCCTTATTAAAAACAAGAGAAATAACATTGTTTTGTAACAACCTTGAACTTATAAAGATAAAGAAATAATATGTGCTGATGATTATCAAGGCATTCAGTTCAAGTTAACGCTTTTAAATACTCTTGTCTTTAAAGGGCCACAAAAAATCAGGAAACTGGATGAATGGAACTTTGCCGAATGAGTCTGAAGCTTCAACTATTCTAGGTGTGACCTTTGACTCACATTTAACTTCTGAGAAACATATAATGAAAATTTCAGCAAATGCCGCACGAAAGTTACGTATTGCTCGTAAGGCCTCATATATTTTATAACAATGATAAAATCAATGCAACCTGTTTTAGGTCATTTGTACTCCCTTTAATATATATATATATATATATATATATATATATATATATATATATATATATATATATATATATATATATATATATATATATATATATATATATATATCAGCGCGAAGGTGAACCACGGAAACGTACTAATTTCAGCATAATTCTTTACTTCCAACGTTTCGTAATAACTTTATTACATCATCGGGGAATCTACTACATAACGAATAAAATTACTTTAAAAATTGCTCTAGAAATCAATAAAATTCATAAAATAGAGCACAGTTAGAATACAAGGTAAAAAAAAAAAAAAAAACAAAAAAAGATATAAAAAGCAAAATCAAAGACCGCTAACCAACCTTATACCAAGAAGGCAGAAGACTGAATGCATAAATAAGAAGTCAACTCGGGTAGAGCTGATTGGAGAAGGTCTGGGTATTTAACTGGGGACCAGTTGTTTAATAAATAATGATTCCAGGATAGGCAGTTTGCATGCAATGGTTGTTTGGCCTATGATGCAGAAATCACTTCTAACAATATATGGTTTACAATTTTCTGAATAGTTTCTTATGCTTGAATGTTCGGGATTGGAGGAGCCTACAGCCAGTACGAAAACTTAATCCCAGATGACAGTAGATTCTGACCCTCAGTAACCTCATCGTGGATCCGACATATGTCCCAGCAAATGGGTGTTACAGACTAATACACACACAAACAAAGCCACTCCAACATCTTCTAAAAACATAACAGACACCTCACACATCTCGAACTGTCGACCTAACCGCTCAGATCTTCTCGCTGCTGGGAGAAAGTGAGCTGGGGATTTGGTACGATACATGTACACATGCGCTACCGGGGTCTAAGCAATGTCGGGCAGGGCAGCTGATCGAGGCTACGGTCTACCCCAACGCCAAATCAAAGACCTTCAAAAGAAGGCATCGTGCTTACCCCATATAAAATATGGGAAAAGCACGTTAAATGAAGAAGAAGAAGAGGAATGTTTATGAGCAATTTGTGCAAATCTTTGTTGAAAAGAATCATGTAACAAAGGAAATTTGGCATAAAAAGCTAATTTTGGCACTGTACAAGGTTTGGCGATATTCATGAATTGTTTGTTGAGGAACATACAGAGCTTTTTAAAAAAACAAGGTCTGTGGGAAGCAGTTATTCATAAAATATTCAGAAAGGAAACTAAATTCTTGATGGAAGGAATGCCAGTTCGATGTAATAAAAAACGCCCTGTGGAGGAGAGTAAAAATAGAGTTGAGTTTAAAATCATAAAAACAGGAACTATTGTAATTGGATCCTAAGCCAGTAAAAGTCTTCTTTCTAAAAATAGAAGTATTAAGAGAACCATTATCCCTAGAAACAAGAACGTCTAGGAAAGGCAATTGATTATTCACCTCTTTTTCTACGCCAATCTTAATGTTATGATGTTTAGTATTAACATATGCTAAAAACGAGTCAATATCACAATCATTCTTAAATAAGGCGAAGGTGTCATCAATATACCTACCATAAAAGAGTGGGTGGAACCTAAGTGGACATTCATCTAACCTGCGCTCTTCCAGGGAGCACATGAAGATGGTGGCAAAAGTAGGACCCAAAGGAGAGCCCATGGCTACACCGTCAGTTCGTTTAAAAAGTTTGCCATAAAAAACAAAGGCAGTGTCTCGCACTGCCACTTCTAAAGTGGTTTTAAAATCAGAATCTGGTTCAGGAAAAAGTTTATTTAAGATAATATCGATAGTTTCTTCCACAGGGACATTAGTAAAAGAGATTCAACATCTTAACTGGCCATTTTAAAATTAGCGTCCTGTAATAAAACTTTACCCTTAAAAGAGTAAGAATTGCTGAGAGCAAAATCACTTTTAGTCAGCGGTTCTAAAAGAGGTACCAAATATTTAGCTAACTTATAATTTTTTTTATCTTTTATTAGAGAAAATATACAATATTTTACATTTTTAATAGCATTACAATCAGAACTTAATCAAAGTTAACTTAACTTTACCAAAAGCAAATATAATTTTATTGTACCATTTGGGTATAATCAGGGTGTATTATGTGATGCCAAGATTGGTCTCATAGGTGTATTAATTTTTGGGAGACCGTAGAAAACTCCAACCTTTTTAAACAAACTGACTGGGCTCTCCTTTGTTTCAGTATTTATTTATTATTATATTTTTTCTTTACTAAATATTTTTCTGTTGACAAAGATATTTTTACCGTCACCTAGATGGAAGAATATGGCATTTTCTTTATATTTTAGGATCAAGCAAGCACCAGGGCATATACAGTACACGAGATCTTAGGTGGATACTTTGGGCTCTGTTCCAATTGGAGGGACGCTACCAAGGAGACTGAAACGTCGGCACAGACGCTCGTAGACAGCGATTTCTAACACAAAACGGCTGAGTTACAAAACTAATCGCCCTTCAAGATACAGTTCATTATGGCTCACTTTTCTTTGCACTCCAAGCTCTCCAAACTTATAAGTGAACCACCTCTTCCTGTTATACCTACTTTTGCATCTAAGTCTCATAATACAACCACCCTTTATTCCCATCCAAGGACACACACTGACTCTACCCGCAGTGCTAGTTTCATTCATACGCTTAATAACGAGACTTTCCTCCCGTTAGAAGGATTAATATCCGCACACAACGCTTTAACATATTCTTGGTAACCCTGTTACCCGAAGTTCGTCTTCCAGTGTCATGCATCCCTAATCACGACAGACTACATACCTTTTTCCCAGTCCTAAACACATTGCTTTTACGCACTGGTCCAGTCAGTGCCATAACATATGAGTTTATCTTCTTAAATACATCTAGTATCATGTTCTTTCGCATCTTTAACACTGCTGTTAAAAATCTGCTAAGCATAAGCTCAAGCGACTTTCAAATAAGATACTTTCTGTACGTAACAAATTTCCTGTTGTGTTTATCTTATTATATTTTGAACTGTGAGCAACATCCGGCAGAGTCGTAAAGATAAGCAAGTTCTGCATTTTGCTGTTGCCTATTTTTCTTTATGGAAGCGAGCATCTTGAAGGACTTTGTCTAAAAGAGATTCCAGGCGAGAAGTGTCACTTCCAATATCGAAGCAGAAATTGCTATCCATTCTTGCCCTTCCTCAATTAATATCAGTTGTGGACTAGATTTTATCAAACTTTCTGAGAACGTTTTCGTCCTTTATGTGCAGAATGGAACTATACACGTACAAATCGCTATACGCAGCACCTGTTTAAAATCAACAGTTGTCCGGAAAATGAGTATAGTTTAAAAATCAACAGTTGCCAGGAAGATGTGTATAGTTTACTACTTGATTATACTCTGAATCTCGTGTATTGTGATGCATTCCCATTGGGGCGCGTCTTCATACATCGCCGAACACAACAGTCACATCATCATGAACAGTGACCTTTTATGGAATAAAAGTACTTGATGGTTTTGCAGCACCAAATGGGCAAAAATATTTTTACCCTGCCGAAACCGATATTTTTCACACAATAGAATAAACGGTTTGATAAACGTGACAGGTTTTAATCTCTCTGAAAGTCCACGAACGAGTTCGACATTTTGCTTTCGCTTTGTCGATCCATCGAGTGTGTGATGGCGGTGTTTTCGGTTGGGTCATTTCTTTCAACCTTTATCATTCTTTTCTTTTTTCTCTGATTGGACTTCATTTATGTTTACCTGCGTAATTGCTTTTGCTGATTTGTCTTCATAAGACGAAATGATTATTAGTCTTTTCTTGATTTCCGGAAGGCTTTATTCTTAATCTCTCCGAAAATCAAAAGCAAAAGATTTCGCGTCAGCAAGGAAGATCTGTAAAGCTTCTTGAAAATAAACAAAATCTGCATGATGATGGTCATGGTAGATTTTATTCAGGAAAACGTCTTTGCGTTTTTATGCCAGTTCCAACACAAAAAAGGATTCTCGCACATATCTAGGGAGAGAGAGAGAGAGAGAGAGAGAGAGAGAGAGAGAGAGAGAGAGAGAGAGAGAGAGAGAGAAAAGTTAAGTATACGTATACCTTAGTTTAACCAGACCACTGAGCTGATCAACAGCTCTCCTAGGGCTGGCCCGAAGGATTAGACTTATTTTACGTGGCTAAGAACCAATTGGTTACCTAGCAACGGGAACTACAGCTTATTGTGGAATTCGAACCACATTATAACGAGAAATGAATTTCTGTCACCATAAATAAATTTCTCTTAATCTTCATTGGCCGCTCGGAGATTCGAACTCGCGGCCAGCAGAGTGCTAGCTGAGAACGGAATCCACCCGAGAGAGAGAGAGAGAGAGAGAGAGAGAGAGAGAGAGAGAGAGAGAGAGATGAATTCTCTAGTCTTTCAAAGTAAGGCGAGATGGTTGCCCAAGAGAACAGTAAAGAAAAGACAGGCTTCTGAAGGAGCTGAAGCTTCATCAACAGTAATGAAGCGGTAAAAGAGAGGAGGAAGAAGCCTCATACTGTTTTTCTCCTCCTGAAAATCACGATCCATTCAAAAGCGGTGGCGGCTGAATGAGGTCTCCTGCAACAGTTGGAACAACAAAGGTTCTTCAGGCGCTCTATTACCTTAAAGTCTAGGCAATTATTCTCATTTCCTTTTCAACTTATTTGCGTATATATATTTTTTCTTGCTTAGAAAATGTATGAAAATATATAGATAGAATAGAACAGAATACAGAATTAAGGCCAAAGGTCAAGCGCTAGGACCTATGAGGTCATTCAGAGCTGAAGGGGAAATTGACAATAAGATGATTTGAAAGGTTTAACAGGAGGAAAACCTCGCAGTTGCACTATGAAGCAATTGTTAGAAAGAATGGAAAGTTAAGTGGAAGAATTTGAAAGGAGGTACAGTAAAAGTTATGAAAGAATTTGCAGCTAGGGACCGAAGGACGCTGCAAAGACCCTTAAGTAATGCCCACAGTACACCGAGTGAGGTGCACTGACAGCACTACCTCCCTACGGGAATGAAAATATATGAAACTGTACTTTATTTTTGATTACTCTAATATGGCATAATTTGGTATACTTTATTTTTGATGACTCTAATATGGCACAATTTGGTATGTTTGATGATTGGAGGGTTGATGATCAACATACCAATTTGCAGCCCTCTAGCCTCAGTAGTTTTCAAGATCTGAGGGCGGACAGAAAAAGCGCTGACGGACAGACAAAGCCATCTCAATAGTTTTATTTTACAGAAAGCTAAAAAAAAAAAAAAAAAAAAGCGAAAATTACTGACATCTTGTTAGGCCAAAGGGGTGCTTTTACAGCCCATCAGAAGCTTCGGTTTGTATTTCTAAATTATTCAAAGTCTTATCTCGCCCTTTGAAATGGAGTCTATTATGGTAAATTAAATTGATTCAGTCCACAGATACTTTATACTTCCATGTAGAAGCTTTAAAAAAAATATATTACCTCAAGGGAACATATGAAAGGCTGGTTCTTCAACAAGCTTCCAGGAGATATTGATGGCCTGTGATGAGAAGCTTTTCAACAGACCCAAAGATCCATAAGACGCTTTCAGGTATTGGGGCCCCTTCACCGGTTATTGATACCATTAATATTCTTATGGAAATTATCAAATGTTTTACTCTTTATTTTCTGCGAAGCCAGTTTACAGTACCAAGCAAATCGGCAAGTTCCCTAAATAATGCCTCTATTCCGGATGACATTTGGGGACATTCGTTGGAGAGGCCATCAAAAGAAATTGAGTTGGTTCCTCCATTCTACCGGACTTTGACTTTCAATGCCGCTTTTATCACAAGGCACAAGGCTTACTGCCCACAATGGATATGTCACAAGTAATAGGGTATATCGTGTTTCAGTTATAGAGAGAGAGAGAGAGAGAGAGAGAGAGAGAGAGAGAGAGAGAGAGAGAGAGAGAGAGAGAGAGCTTGGGCATAAAGTATCTCATAATTAGCAAGGTATATTCTGTCAGAGAGAGAGAGAGAGAGAGAGAGAGAGAGAGAGAGAGAGAGAGAGAGAGAGAGAGAGCTACACTTGTCTTCATTCCTGCAGAAACATAAAAATAAACTGAAAATTCTCTTACTTTGTAGACGACGTTTTTTTCATGATGTCGCAAGCGAATATTTTCTTGCTTTCTTGGGTAAGCTACTCTTCCTTTTAATTAAAAGAGTGTTTTAACATTCATCATGATTACCGCCTATTGGTTGTGTTCGGAATACACTAACATTTTGGGGTAAATTATCTGTATTTTATTGCACTTTCATTTTTAGCGTGAATGGCAACTGACATTGTGGTGCCAGATCCTGGCGATCCCAATCGTCTTCCCTTTTCTCTTCCGACAGGATCCTCCTTTCGGTCAGGTGGGGCGATCTTGTCAAGCAAACGTCGGTTTCCTGTTTACGTCAGGATTATGCGAGGGCACTCAAATGTTCGGCTTCTCCGGTTTTTCATTTCAAAATCATCTGTTCTTAGGAACTTTATTATTATTATTATTATTATTATTATTATTATTATTATTATTATTATTATTATTATAAAAGGTCCACAATAATATAATTTACAAAAGCTTTCGAACCCTTCTCTGGGTTCATCTTCAGTCAAAATGAACAATTTAACACAATATGTACAGAGGTAAACATAAAAATCAAAACAGAAAGTCACTGGCTATTGTTGACACCGGTAGTTGGCTCGCAAATGGACTCGGTGATGAAGAACGAGGGCAGTTATTCTGAGTAGGTGATTTCCTCTCCTCTTTTAATATTCCCGGCTGCAACTCTACTCGTTCTCCGTACGGGAGACGCAGCTTGGGCGCCGTAACCAGACTGCCCTGGGGCAGCGTTACCTAGACAGGGAGAGGCAAGGCAGAAGCAGCATCAGGACAGGGAAAGACAGAGTCTGTCCTAAGTTAAAATCCTTTTAAAAAAATTGATAACATGAAAATTAACATGTGGGTGTTCGTTAACAAAAGACTTGTTGCCTTTGAATCACTCTTCTTAGCTTATAGCAGCTCCCCAACTAGTCGCCTGACATTCACATTGTTGCTTCGAAAGATAATATTAGCCTCGTTCCAATTGGGTCTATAGTCATTACTGAATGCATGTGCTACTATTGCGCTGTTTTATGAATGGAAATGGAGCTCATGAGCACGTTTATGTTCCCTTTTCGACAAAATATTTTCCTTTACAATCCAAACATGCTATTTCATAACACCTGGGACTATGGGATTTTTGTGGTTGTTATTGCGTCTTAACGTATTTTCATATGTGAACACAATTTTGTGTCTTTCTGACATTTGTTTACATAACTATTTATATTCTTCACTTCTGGATTAAAGGGAAGGATACATATCCTATTGGTTTTTCCAGCTGTCATCTTTAAGACCATAGAAACTCCTCCTTGCTCTCAAATTGCTTTCTCAATGAAGTGAGGTGGGAGGTGGGAGGTGGGGGGTTGGGGGTTACCTTAGGCTTCTAAAAGTTGCCGAGATATGTTGAAGTTCGCCGTCTATTTATGCGGGGTCACAAGTTCTGAATGCTCCTAATGAAAAATTCATAATGACATTGCTTTTTATTTCTTTTGAGTGAAAAGAATATAAGTGGATATGACTCTCTGAATTGGTCGATTTTCGATAAACAGAAAATTTGAATATCTGACTACCACAGTCCCTTAAAACAAGAACATCTAAAAAAGGTAATTTAAAATCAACTTCTATTTCTGTCGTGAAATTAATTGAGGGTAAAATGCTATTCGCTATTTGTATAATTTCTTTAGCTTGTCATCGGTACCTTTAAAAATTATAAAAATGTCATCAACATATCTCACCCTTGTTTCGTTTCTTCGTCACATATGTTTAAAATATCTTTTTCCACAAACTCCACGCAAATATGAGCGAAGACGGGGGACAGGGAAGTTCCCATGGCAACTCCTCCTTTTTGTGCGGATCCCTGATTATTGAACTGAACTACAGCGGACGAGACACATGATCTAATTAGGGAGAAAAACTGCTCCGCAGGTATGGGGGAAGTCACGTTACCTTGATCATGTTCTCCTTGTAATTTTGTAATCACATACTCTAATGGAACGTTAGTGAATAATGCCGTAACATCTAAACTCGCTAGCCTTCCGTCTACCCAACCACCATCTTTGACCGCTGTATAAATTGGAATGAATGCTGCAAATGAGTCCTTGAGAACTTACCAAGATACTGACTTAACACCTGAGCCAACCAGACTGCTAATGTGTTTTGCGCTGAGCCACAAGCAGCAATGATAGGTCTGAGGGGGTACCCAGGCTTATGAACCTTAGGTACACCATAAAAGTGAGGCACACTAGGGGATTTTGATGAGATTTTTGATCAAACTAATTTTGATAAAACTAATTCTTTTGGAATGTTCCCGCGTGCCCCTTTCCTAGAAGAGTTCCCTGAATATGCCAGATGTCTCCTTCAAGACAAAATACAGGAAGCAAAATGGAATGTTGAGGCCTTACATCTGGAATTACGCTCGGCACTCAGAGATCTTCGAGACTTTCTGCATTCAGCCAGATTCGAGGGTGCCAGGCAGAGAGCAGGTGAGGTAGCTGTGGCTAGGGCTAGGGACCATAGACAGAGCCTGCATAACAAACTAATTCGTGTACTAGAATACTCAAAATTGGACTATTCTACAAACAAAGTAAACAGTCTCTCCACAGTCTTATTAAATAGAGAACAACTTGAAGTTCTTACCTTGGGTATGGGTTTTGCACTGGAACCGACAACTCGATGTACTAAATACTATTAGTAGTATTAACTTATTTAATTTTAAATATCCATACTTTACTATAAATTTCTTAAAAGGTGCTGTCCTCAATGATAATATAAATAATAATAAGGTTATTAAGAAACAATAACAGCCATAAAAATCCCATAGTCCCAAGTGTTTATGTAATACAATGTATGGATTGTAAAGGAAAATATTTTGGCGAAAGTGGACGAGGACTAAGTACACGGTTAGGGGAACATGAACGTGCTTATGAGCTCCATTCACAAAACAGCGCAATAGTAGCACATGCATTCAGCAATGACCAAAGACCCAATTGGAACGAGGCTAGTATTATCTTTAAAAGCAACAATGTGAATGTCAGGCGACTAGTTGAGGGAGCTGCTATAATCTTAGGAGAGTCATACAAAGGCAACAAGTCTTTTGTTAACCAAGACCCAAATGTTGATTTTTATGTTATCAATATGTTTTAAAAGACTTCAGCTTTAGGACAGGGTCTGTCTTTCCCTCTGCTGATGCTGCTTCTGCCTTGTCTCTCCCTGTCCAGGTAACCACTGCCTAGGGCAGTCTGGTTACGGTGCCCAAGCTGCGCCTCAATTATGGAGATCGAGCAGAATTGCAGCCGGGAATACTAACAGAGAAGAAGAAATCACCTACTCAGAATAACTGCCCTGGCTCTTCATCACCTAGTCCATTGGTGAGGCAACTACCGTTGTTAACAATCGTCAGTGTTTTTGTTTTGATTTTATGTGTAACTCAGTGCATTTCATAAGAAATTACTCATTTTGACCGAAGGTGAACCCAGAAAAGGGTTCGAAAGCTTTTGTAAATTTTACACGAGCCCTTAATAAGTACATTATTGTGGACCCTTTAGAACATTTATGAACTCTCGTGATTGAGGAGTTTTTCTCCCAGTTATTATTATTATTATTATTATTATTATTATTATTATTATTATTATTATTATTATTATTATTATTATTATTAAGCAGACTTCCTTAGGATGAATGATATATGTAAAAACACGTAAAGCAAATAAGCTACGTGAATGTTAGAATAGTAAAAGAGGTGGGAAACCATGGATATAAATAATAAAAAAAAATGAAACGAGAGGCTGAAAAATTTTGGGAAAACGTTAACTGAAATAATATAAAGTAAAAGAAAACTTTTCAGTGAAATGCTTGTTAAGCTATACTGGGAAGTTTATTCGTGTCTATAGTATTTCCCAGAGAGTCTGCATATTCGTGGACAAGGCGCATCCCGCTTCCTCCTTACTCAGGCATTTCACGGGATCTTCAATTCAGGGGCAAAAAAGCGTCCCTGTTTTTTGACTCGGATTCTTTTCCTTCCTGGCGTTCCTCCTCCTTTGGGGCCCAGTTTTTTTATGGAGCGGATGCCATACTTTTGAGGAAACTGAAAGGGGCTTCGGATATTTAGAATTCAAGCTACATACCACGATGACATGCATTTGTTATATCTATCTATCTATCTATCTATCTATCTATCTATCTATATATATATATATATATATATATATATATATATATATATATATATATATATATATATATATATATATATACATACATGTACCAGGTGTTTCAAAATTAGAGGCCCCCTCTCCACAGAACAAATGGAAAGTTATGAAGTTTTCTGCTATTGCCTATCTCAAGTACATTATTTTAAGTTTCTATTAAGCTATTTTTCACTTCACATTTCTTGTATTTTCAGACTGAGTGACGGAGTTAGATACAGCCATGGCTAACGACTCGGAGGAAATCAGATGGTTTGACCAAACACGGGCTATAACCTTCAGAGAGGCCAGGGATGCTGGCGCATCCTTCATTTCACATTCCTGGATAGCTAAATACATTATAAGAGATGAATCCTTTGTTAAAAGAAACTGGAACAAAAATCCATATGACTGTCATTGCAAAAAGAGTGAGAATCTTGGAAGGCCTGAAGTCCTTTCTCAGGAGTCAAAAGACATCATAGCTGAGGCAGTGGGTAGACCAAGAAAGTCTTTAAATTGCCGCTTGAACTAGAAACAAAAGGGGGAAAGAAGAGAAGTTACAGTGCTGTATATCGTGAGTTGGAAAGATCTGTTATCAAGCCATTTCATGTTATCAGCAAGCCCAACATCACTCAGCAACAGAGAGAAGAACGAGCATGGTTTTGTGGTTCATTTCCTAGAGATTGGGATGAAGCTGACTTTCTCCATGTTGCTGCATCAGATGAATTCTTCATTTACACAGTCAAGAAGCCAAATCATAAAAATGACATCATTTGGACTGCAAAATTGGATGATATCAGCAATGATGTGCGCTATCACCAAGTTGTGAAATTTCGTGAATGTTTGGGAATTTTTCTGTTTCACAGCCAAACGGTTAATGTGGATCATCAAAGAAAAAGGACATTCATGGAATGGCGAATACTTCAGAGAAACTGTGCTTACTGGTGGAATATTTCCTTTCCTCAAAGATCCTGAAAATGTGTTATCTGTTGAAGAAGTCACATTTTTGCATGATAAGGCAACATGTTTCAAGGCTCTTCAGACACAGGAGCTGCTTCGAAACAGTGGTATCAATTTCTTCTCGTCAAGTGAATTTCCAGGTAGCTCCCTGACCTTAATGTGTGTGAAAACATTGGTAGCATCTTAAAGGATCATGTTGAAGGGCGCACAATGAACTATGGCGACATACCAAGCCTCGACGACCTGCGAAGAGAGGTGACCGAAGTGCTCAGGAAATGGAGTTTGAGTCTCAGCTTTTTTGCGATTTGCTGAATGCAGGCTGTGGTACAAGCAGATGGAGGCCACACAAAATGTTAAATACTCAGAGAGAAACTTAAATAAATACCTGTTCTGAATTACTTTTGTTTTTGTCCATGTCAATTTTAGTTTATGCTGTAGAAGGGGGTGGGGGATCTAATTTCAGAAACACCCTGTATGTATACATATATATATATATATAATTTATATATACATATATATATATATATATATATATACATATGTATATATATACATATATATATATGTATATATATATATATATATGTATATATATATATATATATATATATATATATATATATATATATATGTATATATATATATATATATATATGTATATATACATATATATGTATATATATGTATATATATATGTATATATATATATATATATATATATATATATATATATATATATATATATATATATATATACAGTAGACTTTATACCACTTAATAGGATATAATAAATTCAGTTGAGGTAAATATATATATATATATATATATATATATATATATATATATATATATATATATATATATATATATATATAAATATATATTTGTATACTTATATATACTGTGTATCGATGAAGAAGACAGAAAGGCCTGGTGTCACGTTAAGTGATGGTTTTGCGGGAACTGCTGGTTCCCCGCTCGTTCCCTTTGTGGATTGCTGCCTCCTTACCTTCAAGTTTTTTTTGTTTTGATGTTCTCGTCGGTGAGCTGCCGTTTTTCTTTCGCCAGTCGGGTCTGGTAGGGCAGCGAGAGTAGCGGCAGTGGCAGCAGCAGCAGGCAGTTTTTGGAGTCGACGTTGGTCGAGTTTTTGAGCAGCAAATTGGAGCACGCCTACGAAGTGGAGCACGTCGTAGAGGTGGAGTGTGACCATGAGTAGTCGTGTGACCACGAGCTGCTCATCTTTGATGACAGCGTGAGGCTGTCCTGACGTCTCCATCGGGGTTTTATGGTTTGTGGGTTCTTGTCCCTGTCGTGCAGCTGAGGGCTGTCTTGGTGCCCCGATGGAGGACGTATGTTTGGTATTCTATTTTCTGCCTGCTGCTGTTTATTTTTGCCTCTTTTTTGTTTAAAGCTACTTTTTGTTTATAAAGTTAATTGTTTAACTTGATTTTTTGTTTAGTGCTGCCTTTTGGCCATTATTGTACTTATTTTTTTTATCTTTTTGCCAGACCTGACTCACTTGTAAATATTGTAAATAAATTAATTTTGAGCTCATTATATTGTTTTTGTTGTTTTCCCCTCCTTTGTTTGTTGCATCTGCCTTCAGTCATGACAGCCCCGTCCTGAGTATGTTAAAGAACCTGCATAACGGCCCACTCGGGTCGTTACACCTGGCTAAAAACGGTCATATATTCCCAAAGTTTCTTAAGGTCTTACATTTTTAAGGACTGGATAAGAATCGAGATCTTATCCAGGTCTGTAGATCTGGCCATAAAAGGGTTCTGTTGACAATTCTAAGAGGTGAGGTCACCTACGTAGTGTAAGGTTAAGTCAATCTAGTAGGCCTGTACAATTGCGTTATCATATATTGCATCACTTTACGAAATATACCGTTCAGATCATATTTCTTTTTTTATGGTCCACATATTAGTTAGTTTGAGATCCTTTTTTTTAAACTTGAAAAGAGGGATCAATTAAAGCGAGTAAAAAATAAAACTGCACGAAAATTCCTCTTCTGATGCTGGTTTTTAAGCATTTTGTCCGAATTATTATGAAATATTCCATTATGTTTAGAACTACCAACTGTGATCAGCTTATCATACTTTTAAAGATTTATCTGTTAAAAAAAATTATTTTCTGGAAATAAAAAAAAATTGGGCAGTGTTTGGCATATATGATATTATCAGATTATCATCCAGTTGAAAGTCTCACGTGAGCAAATAAGATATAGTAGTTAATAGAAATGTTATATAAGCTATAACTTCATTCTATGACTAAAATACAGTTCGACTGACTAATAGGATTTTGACTGCACCGAACTAGGCGGTTCGGTTGGCACGCCTGCAAAGTCTATTTTGGATGCGGTCAAAGTTATAAATCTTACAGATTGCCAATTTCCTTTTTTATATCATTCCAAACCTAGAACTGACATATAATCTTTTTACAAAAATGAAGGAGAATTTAAATATATAAAATAAGGAAACTGGGAACATAGTTTGCAACTGAATGGTTTAATGCAAAATCGCGGGATAAACAAATTGGTGTGAGGCAGTAAGGAGTGTGACTAAGCATCTATTTCACAAAATGGAAACTTCAGAAGAACAACGAAGAGCTTTCATTAGAATGCACAACAACAACGTGAGTGCCAGAGGTATAGCCAGTATATTCGGTGTAAACAAAAGCACTGTTACTAGGTGGATTCAGCGTCATAGAGAAACACAGATGCCTCACAAACCGAGGTTAGGACGACCACCCTGCACCACAGGTGACGAGGATAACAAAATAGTTGAAGCAGCTAGACAACAACCAATAATTACAGCTGTTAGCTATTAAACACCAAATTGGGTGTGCTGCTGGAGTGCAGGTAATAAGGAAAAGACAGCATGCTTCAGGCATACACCATGGAGCACCTGCTATCAAGCCTGGATTATCTCAAGCGCATAAAGATGAGAGGTTGGTTTTGCTCTAGAATACTACACTGCTGATGCCGAGTTCTGGAGCAAAGTCATTTTTTGTGACGCAAAAACATTTTCAACAGATACTCATGGAAGAGCTCACTGCAGGCGCTTGAACAACACAAGGTAATAAGTCTTGACTGTTTAGTAGAAAAAAAAAAAATTAAAGTCGTCTTTATATTACTTACATATAATTATTTAGTAATAGGCCTAGGCTTAGAGCTCAAAAATAATTTCTCAGAACTAAATTTCGGCCGTCAGTTATGTATATATATCTATATACCACACACACACACACACACACACACACACACACACACACACACACACACACACACACACACACACACATATATATATATATATATATATATATATATATGTGTGTGTGTGTGTATTTATGTATGTATATCCTTTTCCAATGTAGGTATGATGAGAACTGTGTCATGAAGTCGCAGAAGAGTGGGCGTAGTACAGCAGTACTCTGGGGATGGATGTGTGGCAGTGGGCCAGGTGCCTTTACCAGCATAGATACACGCCTGAATGCCGAACAATACGTTGATATTTTACAGAATGTCATGATTCCATCAGTTTGCTGTTTTTTAATTCCCGAACCCGAACCCATTTTCATTGCAATGGATAACTCCTCAGTCCACAACAGTAGCACCGTCATGAACTGGTTTTGAGAGTACCCAGAAGTCATAAGGATTAACAGACCTGCGAAATTCCCGGACCCTAATCGAATTGAAAACCTTTGGTTACTCATGGTCAGGAGTTGGGATGACCGCCAAATTAAGACGAAAGATGCCTTAATATCACATGCCATGGGGATCTGGGAGTCACTTAGGCCTAGAAGGGATGGGAACAACATATGCGAGAGCCTAGTGAAGTAATGCCTACACGACTGAGCAGAGTTATCGACGCTTCAGGGGGTTATACAAAATATTAGGATGTAACACTGACAAGCAATATTAAAGTAAATACTTTTTTTTAATAAATGGAATACTTATAATCACTGTTGTTCTTTAATTATGTTGAAAAGGATACATTCACTTATCATTTAATGATGCTCTTTATTATATATTCAAAAGGATTTGTTAAAGTTCCATTGTTTATATTTTTACTGCATCAAAGTTTTTAATGTTACGTTACAGTTTGACTTTCCACCCACTGTCAATTATCTACTGCACCATTGTTGATGTTAATTATATATATAATTATATAATTTAATTTCTATTTTTCTGAATTACCTCACTACGCAAAGTATAAATATTTCTCGTTTAAGGAATGAATAACTCAGACCAAATGGACAAGTCATTCACCTCGTATGATCAATTATATACTTGTATAACTGTTGTAAAAGCAATTATCACTGGTTATGATGATATAACATCATATAAAAGCCTCTTAACAAAAATATATGTAAATTATATGATACTCCCTTTTCACGGAGCAGGTGAATATTAGTAGGCCTAGCCACACATTTATAAGTTATTATTCACCTTTCTATATTTTTCATATGATAAATATGCAAAAGGCAAGTAATGAATATTTTGTTTATCACTCTGCATTCGCAAAATATGCAAATTTTCTGTGATAAAATAAAAGCACTCTCCAGATCCCGCCAAAATTATGTAGGCTCAGGCACACAAAAATTCCTTTCTTAAAAAAAAAAACATAACCAATGAAAGAACAATAATCATGTAAATCTCCTTTATATGGGAATAATATATAACTCAGATAACAGATTATTAATATTAATTTGCTAGTTACTGAAAAACTGTCACCACGGTGCATCAACTGTGCATTGAATGGCAGTCTGTGCGCCTGCGCCACCGGGAGAATAGTTACCAGATACCTCTAGCTGAATATCCTAGCTATAAGCCTTAGGTCCGAAATATTAAGGCAACTGATGCAATATTTTGTAACGCAATTGTACCACAGCATATATGTATATATATATATATATATATATATATATATATATATATATATATATATATATATATATATGTATGTATGATATATATATATATATATATATATATATATATATATATATATATATATATATATATATATATATATATATATATATATATTTGTAGGCGTGGTTTTAATCTTTAATTTCACGTTGCTAGTTTCCGAGTGGTATTTCAAGAACACGTGAACCTATGCCTGGAATGTTTCCCAACTTGAAAATTGTTTTCCCAATCCAAGTCTTTTAAAGACAATTTCGGGATTATGTTTTATTATGTAATATAGTGACGCAAATGTTACCGCCTTTTTCATCGTGTAATCACTAAAATTCAAAAACACACACTGATCCTTTAACTTATTTTCCTAGAGCGTAACCTCTCCTAAACAGGTACTGATTTCCCGAATACGCCAAGATCCGAAACAAAACTTATCCTAAACATGTTTCAGTGGACTTAGCTTTTGATAGAAACAAAAACAAAACAACTGGTCTGGCTTCAAGGCACTGATCCAGTTGCATGCGACGAGACCTACAATCACAGAAGCCGTTGTGGTACTGGAAATCAAGATGGTTTCCCCGAAGGAGTGCATCCCTCTTTCAGGGGAAAGAGGAAAAAGTTCACTAAAACTATTTCAGATGTGAAAAGAGAGTTGTGTAGTGTAATTCCTACTAATATAGTTTTATGTAGATTTTTCCCATCGTACAATGTTCACTAACTGGTTAGAGGATACTTTCCTTGAATTTCTGAAGGCTTAGTATTTTTTAAATATTCTGTAAGTATAATCATCTCTCTCTCTCTCTCTCTCTCTCTCTCTCTCTCTCTCTCTCTCTCTCTCTCTCTCTCTCTCTCTCTCTCTCTCTCTCTCCTACGAAATACAGGGCCCTAGAATCTACGAAGGAAGTAAATTTTATTTGGATCAGCAGTTCAGTTATAACTCAATATAATTTACCTTTTTATGGAAACAAGAAACTGAATTTAAAAGGAAAGTTATTCTGTGTACATAAAGGCGACCATATCTGAAAAGTTAAGTATATCTTAGTTTAACCAGACCACTGAGCTGATTAACAGCTCTCCTAGAGAGGGCTGGCCCGAAGGATTAGATTTATAATACTTTACGTGGCTAAGAACCAGCTGGTTACCTAGCAACGGGACCTACAGGTTATTGTGTGAATCCGAACCACATTATGACGAGAAATGAATTTCTATCACCAGAAATAAATTCCTCTAATTCTTCATTGGCCGGTCGGAGAGTCGAACGCTGGGCCAACAGCGTGCTAGCCGAGAGCTCTACCCACCCCTCCAATGAAGAACTACCATATCTGAGAGAACCACAGCAAACCTTCCGGAGCGAATGTGAATTTGAACATCAGTGCTTCATTAAGAAAAGTCTCCTGGACATGGCAGCTGCCAAAGGCGTTGGAAGCGTCTTGGGTGATGTGGTCTTGGGGAAACATTACAGTAGCAGTCCTCGGGTAGTAACTGGGCTTGTGTGGAAGACAGGAGTCACGGGAAGAAACCACAATAAGGACGAGGAACCTTGGTTTAGGAGAAAAGGGATATCTGTTTCTTAACAATAAGTATATGACTATTCGCAATCAATTTTATTTATCTATAAATATTACACTTTGAATCTTCATAGGAGGGCTATCCTGTGGGAGATTATATACCACTCAATGGGCTGAGCTACAGACGACACTTTCGCCAGACTTGAAACGTCTACAAAGTTTGCGACAATATCTCCCATCATCAGATGTCGAATTTTCTAGTGTTTTCCATCGGAGACCGAGAGGGGTACAAAGGGGATGTCTAGCGCTAACGAGGGGCGTACACGGACGCAGGACGACACCTCAGTGGACATCCGCACAACATACACTTATTAAAGAGACAATTTTCGTTTTCCTGAGTACCTTTCCTTAGCCAAACTAGTCACTACCCAAGACAACTTGACGGAATCCTTTCACTGAAATGAAAGTAACGTGATTAGGGCACCTCCCTCTGTTGTCCCTCACGGAGCATGGGGCATTCATCACCAGAACGAGCTCCTTGTGTCACAGGCTCCACTGGCTACTGATGTTCCTTCCAGCTGAGGCGTCAAAAACTTCTCTTGTTTTACAGCGGCGTTTGCCCGAGACGCTAAGGGTCAATTCCGGTGCCATGAACGAGGCTGGTCATCGTCTTTGGGGCAAGTCTGGTACGTCGAGAGAATTATTCATACTCTCAATTATTATGAAAACTGATCATCGATTAATAATATAGTCTAGAAAAATATTTGTAAATGAACGTTATAGTACTTTGATTTATGCTGAAAATGCATTTGCATAGCCAGAGGATAAGAAAAAATAATATTCTGCGCATACGATTCGTGAAACAAGTAACTGGATGTAACTGAAAATATATTTCCTCAGTTAAGATCCTTGTTAAGTCGTTCACAGGGACATTAACGGAAACAAACGACTCATGGCCCATTCACTGGCTTGAAGGAAATGATTAGTGAAGAGCGATTTAGTATCTTACGGAATTACCAATTACCTAAAGGCTTTGATCTAAAAGTACAGAATCGAAGAAAATGAATAAAATCCTAAGAGCTTAAAAAAGAAGATAAGCTTAAAATAATAGGAAAAACGATTGCCGTCCCTGAGACCAATTATACTTTGATGTTACTTGCAGTCTTTCGAAATTTCATTAACTGATACATCTAGTTCCTACAAGGTCAGATAAAGAATCATATTTGTATAATCTATTATTTCATATTACAAACGTATTCTGTCACTCTACAGACGATTACCAAATTTGTCTCGGCTTTTTGTCGAGAATAGTTCGTCTCTCTAGAGAGGGTGTTCACGAATTCTTGATGCAGTAGAATCCAAAGCCTTCCCCCCTCTGAATCAGGGGTGTCATTCCCAACTTGGGCGCTTTCAACTCCGTTTTCCTCACGCTCGCTTTACAAGCCAGCTCTCACTCTCTCCCAAATTATTTGTTGGAATCATGAAATCGAGAATCAACTTACTTGGTCAATACCTCATACCATTCATTGCCGAACGTAGAACTCTCTGCCTTCTTCAAAATGCTCAACTTCTAGAATGAAGTTCATTCACACAATTGTTCCGTAAGGTCGGACGCATTTGACCACCCTTTTCTTCGACCCACGACATAAAGGGTCAGAAGACTGAATAAACTGGAACTGAGACTTTGTTCGTCCTTTTGAATCTAAGTACCAGTGTCTAGCTCTCTAATTGGATGTTTTTGTGTGATGGTTTCCTATGTTACTAAATAATCCCAAATCAAATGCACTCTCATGGAATGATAAAGCAAAAGCTGTCATATTCCATTTAGCCCCTCAACAATTTAATTGCAAACAAATAACTGAATATGAGATAAAAAATGAGCATTGAGTGTGGCCATGACACTGATGGCTCATTAAACAGATGATAATGCGATCACCGCTCGATGCCAGATACCTAATCAGTTTCATACTGTCAAGTCCTTCATTCCTGCCACACTTGACTTTAATTAACTCTTTGCTCCATCGGACTTCGCAGTTCTGAGAGAATTCTAAATTTCTGTTTCCAATATGAAATCAATTCTGAATGTTCCGGGTAGGCCTCAAATATAGGATTTAGATGACAATATTCGAACTTTTCAACGACTCATTTTTTTCAAGATCATCAGAAAGGCTGTCGGAGTCTTTCCTGTTGTCGGGAACTGCGTGCAGTATCTGAGTTCGTGGTAAATTGAAATACTGAAAAAGGCAATGAAATAAAACAACTTTACATTCGTCCAAGCACAAACGCATGATGCTTTACAATATTTCTTAGATATTTAGGGGGTAAAATGACCTCAATCATGCGGGGCTTCGAAGTAACAGGAAAAGTTGAACTGAAAGAAGTTTTGCCCAGAATATTCACCTCATATTCTTTCTGGTGTGGCCCAAGTTTTTACTTTTCTGTTTTTCTGGACAAGTAGACAGAAGGGAGACAGATAGGTTAATAACAAAAAATTATAAATCTTAAGTTTTGAAAGGAAGCAGAGGGAAAGCTACAGAGGGTGTGATCAAGGTGTTGACACTGATAGGTTTTCATAGAAAAGTTTTATCTGGAGGTGAGTGGCCCAGTATGTATAGAGGGGACTGACTCACCGCTGATGCTCCATCTGTGTAACTTTATATAACAGCTGATGTTTGGGATTTTTCTACTTAAGTCGTTCATGATCGATCCAGCATTGCAGGGGAATGTGCAGAGTACAATATCCAGATTTTCTTTCGAACACACACACACATTATATATATATATATATATATATATATATATATATATATATATATATATATATATATATATATATATATATATATATATATAATATATATAAAAGCTTTTATCACTTACACAGTTATTCTGTGCATTAAAGCAGTTAATAGCAGAACCTCATTTAAACTGGATGGTATGTAGGAGGTATTTATTCAAAGAAAGTTACAAGCTTTCCAGAGATAACTGTCCTTATCGTCTGGTAGCCATAGAATCTACAGCTGCCAGACGATGAGTGCAGTTAGTTCTGGAAAGGTTGTAACTTTTCCCGAATAAATATTTCCATAATTCCACTAGGTTCCATCCAATTTAAATGAGGTCCTGTTAATAATAATAATGATAATTATAATATATATATATATATATATATATATATATATATATATATATATATATATATATATATATATATATATATATATATATATATATAGTGTGTGTGTGTGTGTGTGTGTGTGAGAGAGAGAGAGAGAGAGAGAGAGAGAGAGAGAGAGAGAGAGAGAGAGAGAGAGAAAATGTGAAAAAGGAAATATTTTTAGCAAACTAGAGGAAGAAGACTCAGACCCAGAAGTAGTTACTTTTTTAGCCGAAGTTAGAACACTTCCCTTTGAATGCAGATTCTACCTGATTAAAAATGTCATCCCAGACGTCCCTCTTCCAAATAGATGGCCAGAAAAGAAAAAGATTTCAGCTCTCAAAACGAAGCCATGCGATGGGACATTAAGTTTCACGACATGATTGCCAGTCTGGAGATTTGCTCTGGAATTCTTCAATGGCTGGGGAGGAAATGAGAGAGGTGGACTGAAAAGGGAGTAAGTAGGGACTGAAGGAATGGAATGGATGCTGCATCAGAGGGATAAGTTCCAACTTTCGAATCTTCGTGCAAAGAAAGTGAGGCACAGAGGCAGAAGATGAAAGAATTTATAAGGAAACCATTGAAGAATGGAGAATTTGCATCAAGTTGGTTGTTCTCAAATCTGTCTATCTGGTCCGCTGGCATAGTGGTTAGTGTCGTTAAATGCCATTCAGAAGTCGCAGGTTCGCGCCTCCTCCTGGGCTATGAAAAATCACCGGCTCTGTATCATGATCAGTTACTGCTGCAGTGTGGGGTTTGCGCTGGGAGGTTGAAACCAACATCATTTGGAAGCTTGAATTTCAAAGCAAATGGCCCCTGTGGGCTTGTTCCATGAAATAGGTTTCATCTACTGAAATAATAAATAATAATAATCTATCTCTTTTCTCTATCTGTGAAATGGAATTCTGTATTCTCTTGTCGACTTATTCTTGAATAAAACGAATTACCATGAAGACAACACAAAGAGTATGCGTAGGACCCATCAACACTCATATGAAGACTAATTTATTCTTCGACCCAATACAGCAATTCCATTCATTACAAGAGAGAGAGAGAGAGAGAGAGAGAGAGAGAGAGAGAGAGAGAGAGAGAGAGAGAGAGAGAGAGAGAGAGAGAGAATACTTTCATGCAGAAGGAGATTACAAGACAGTTGTTACATAGCCAAGAGAAGAGCCTCAGAAAGTCTCAAACGAGGGACTGAATCATCGAAACAATGATCTTGATTGCTGTCGTAGGACAGATGACGTCATCTACAAAGCAGTATGAAATCTTTCAAGGGAATCTTTCTCAGCGGGAAAGGAGGTGTTTGATCAATCGAAGTTATTTTCCAACATACAATTATTCTGAACGATTACTAATTGAGTTTCAAAAACGCATTTGAAAAATACATATTTTAACCAATATTAAATACAAATGAACGTGTTGTTTATATCAAAAGATAATAACTTGATCGTACGCTTGTATTGCATCTGTCATTGGTATAGCAGATGCCTGTCACTTACTTTTTTCCTCACCTATCTTGATGCTCTCTGGTTCGTGATTGGTTCAGGTTTTGATATGCAATGAATGTATTCATCATATCATTAGCAAGATTTTTCCACTTTCTGGTAATAGAATATCCTTATTAATTATCACAGTATACATCCTAGAATTCCTACAGATGCATACGCGTACTTCTTTCCAAAGCAATGCCATGAAATATTTTTTCTATACTTCACTTTTCTCATATTCTGAACTAATTACGGATGGCAATCAGTTGGGAAAGGAGGAAAATATCAATTGATGAAATGATGCAGTGCTAGTGTAAACATAGAAATTGGTTATTACTGGGGGCAATCAAAAGGAAAGCTAAATACTCACAGGCAAAAGACAATCAAAAGGAAAGCTAAATACTCACAAGCAAAACATACTTTAATCATATGTAAAGCCATATTTTTCACTGTATTAAAGTATCAGACACGTTGCACAAATATAAATACGGACTAAGGCACAAAGGTTCCAGCGAGGAGCACGGACACTATCTGCTACGAAGTCAAGAATTAATAGAGACATTCACCCATGTAAATTTAAAGGGACGAGAAAACCAACTTTAACTATCTTGAAGCAGTATAAAATTGCTTCGTCTTCATGCAAAAGGAGTAATGTAAAATGAATGAAAAATGTTAATGCTCTGAGAAGAATTATTGAATACAAAACACCCAGAAATTTGAGGGAAGTATTTTCTAACTTTTTAGTGAAAGGTAAATGAATATGAAAAACACTGATGTAAAACTATGATAGACTAAGTTACATAACAGTCTTGGTTTCACTTTCTGACCTAAAATCGATAGACTGGAGTACGGCGTATCCTGGTTTCATTTTATTAATCATTTTTATTTTATCTCCCTAGTTCATTTACATGGAGACAGATGAGCACTCTGAGAGCAATGAATCGCAGTCTTTCGGAAGAACCTATTTTTATTTCTGGCGTCACACCGGCTTAAGTGCTTTTAGGTATTGTTACTATTGTACTGTACAGTATTATATCAGAACTATAATACCAGACCAAGTGTTATTATGTCTGTACATACAAAACTAAGTCCTCCGAAACATGTTTAGTGTAGAAAATATTTTATCGTGAACCAAAATTGGAGAAGTTGAAAGTGATTTCTTTTGTTAAGTATAAGATAAGTATCAAACTTCCTAAATATTATTCGTAATATTATGTTTATCATGTTCAATTGTTGAGCGGGGCTGACTTTTAGTTCCTCTAAACAACCTTGTTGCTAGTGATCTGCCGCCTAGTATTGTTTTTTAAAGTGGACTGCTTGTTTACGCTGTTGTCCGAGAGCTGGAAGTATTTGTCGAGGCGAGCGGAGTTCCCAAGGCAGTTCTCAGGCAAAATCCTTGTTGTATGGAGGAAATTTTTACAACTCTCGCTCATGGAAGGATAAACCCCTAGTGATACCGACACTATGCCACTTTGGGGGGCAGCAGGAGCAACAGTAATTTAGTGAACGGCAGGAGTATTGAGGTGAGTCAGCCTTTTCACATCTGAACATGAGTTGATTTGATACCTAGCCATAATGATTTAATACATTAGATTAAATTAGTTCCCTTCTCAAGACCTTGTTAAAAATAAATCTCTGGATCAAAAGAAATTACGAATTTTCCAATTTTGTTTTCGGTTTCTTTTTTTTTTTTTACCGTTAAAGTTTTGTTTTACAGTGGATTACCACTTTTATTGTGAATTTATCCATTGTTATTCGTGGATTACCACATTAGGCTATTAGCTACAAAGTTTTGTTTTTGGTGGATTACCACAGTTTATGAACAATATGTTTGTGCTTTTAAATTTAAAAATCGAATTCCATCGAAGGTATTTTTAGTGAACGGATTCCCGTTTTGAGTTTTGTTTTTGTTAACACGGATTCCGTAAGTAATTTAGTTTCCCTTTTACCTAAACAGTTTTTCAGGGAGTGTTTTTTGTGTTTTCAGATCCTGAGAGACATGATAGTCATTGGTAGGGCTTGCTTCATATGGTTGTTTTCCGGTGAAGTAAGTTACTAACTTGAGGGAGGCAGGACAGCAATTAATCATCATAGTTGTCTCAACCAGTAATTTTTATCCAAAATATTAATTAAATTAATATAACTGGACTTTTAAAAACTTTTTGCTTCATTTACCTCATTTTGTTTGTTTTTACCTTGCCATTGACAAAATATTGTGTATGGAACCCCTGGGGGGACTTGAGAAGAAATTGCTGCCTGTTGCCCTTCCTTCGGTGTTATTTAGTGTCGGTATCTTTGAGCATATATTTATTAAAGGTTACATGAAAATCGGTGTTTTAGGCCATAGTTACGTTCGGGACTTGCAGCAGTTAGGTTATTCGTGTTTGACATACGGTGATCTTAAAGTGCCTATTGAATTTTTTGCATTTCCTGGATTCGGATATAGGAACTTTATACTTAATCCGAAGTCGTTGGACGATTTGACTGAATATAATCCAGAAGTGACCGTTGTATTTTTGGGTGGAAACGATATAAAGGAGAATGTGGATTTGAATATTGTTAAAGCAGATTGTGAACGTTTTTTTGCTATTTTGAGATTAAGGTTACCCAATTCAATATTTGTTGTTGCTCACGTTGAAATTCGCCACTTGAAAAGTACTAATAGACACGGCACCCCTTCTGCAGATTTGTATAAGAAATTGGCTAGAAATTTTAATAAGTGGTTAGACCGTCAACCCTTTAAATATAAGACTTTGTTGATTAACGGTTCGTCAAAACTCGATGACCCTAGCTATTTCAAAGCTGACGGCATTCATTTAAATAGAGGGGGTTTAGACTGTCTGTTTCAGTGGATCTATAATTGTTTATCAGACATTGTAAAAGCAAATTCCTAATTAAACATGGCGTCTGAATTAAAGTTGTTGATTAATTCCCGAAAATATATTCGCAAGTTAGTGACTGAATGTTATAATAAAAGGACTAATTATTGTCAGTTAACTGAATTGGAAAAGAATAAGATTAAGTCCGAGTTACAAGATCATTTAGAATCGCTTAAGAAGTATAATAGTGAAATTCAAAAGCTCAAATGGTCTGAAGAGGAGGATGAAACATGGCTAAATGCCGAACTTGATTCCTGTGAAAGTTATTTTGTTAAAATTCGGGAATGTACTGCTGATCTTGCACGAAATGTTACCCCTTCTAATGTTAGTGTTGATACTGCCCGAAGTTTGTTAAAGAGTCCCACTGCTCCGCTTCCAGAATTTCGTAGCCTAGAAGGGGAGGATCTATTGAAGTTTTTTAAAGATTTTGAAGACATAACGTCTATGTTCAAATATTCAGAATATGACAAATTTATTCTGTTAAAGCAGCAAATCAGTGGAAGGGCCTTAGTACTTTTAGAATCATTAGAATCGGACAAGAAGGGTTATGTTCATGCCAAGAAATTACTAACAGAGGCCTTAGCATCTAAAGACCTCAGAATTTTTAATACCATCAAAAAAATCTCTGAAATCAATATGAAATTAGAAAGTGATCCATTTGAATATATTTCACAGATAAGAAATCTAACTCAAACAGCTGAAAGTTTGTCTCTGGGACGTGAGGATTTTTTGAGGTATTTTTTCTGGCAGGGCTTAGATAATCGATTTAAAGTACACTTAACCCAGATTACTAATTCATCAAGGCCAACACTGAAGGAAATTAATGATAATTTCTTTGAGGCCTGTGAAAGATTCAATGAGCAAAGTAAGAGGTCTAATATAGGAAATAAATTGCATGATAATCATAGTTATAGGAAGAATAGTGCAAGTTATGCTGCTAGTGTTAGTTCCCTAAGGAAACCGTCAAATTTCTTTCCTTGTGTCTTGTGTACCACAGAAGGCAAACCTGCCTCGCATCCTATTTATAAATGTGAAATTTTTTCGGATGTTACCACTAAGCTTGACAAAATTCAATCTTTAAATGGGTGTTATAAGTGTGCAAGCTTGAGTCACACTGCTGACAAATGTAACTTTAAATTTAAGATGAAATGTAAGTTTTGTAAAGCATGGCACTTTAGTTTCCTATGTAAGAATAGTAAAAAATCAGCATCTACTAATGATGATAGAAAATCTGAATCTATTAAGACTTCCACGAAAAAGGACAATAAGAATTCGTCAATGGAATCTAATAATAACGTAGTTATAATTGGGGCTCTTGAAAGTAATTTGGACTGTGAGTCCAGCATTCTCCCTACCTTTTCTTGTAGCATCCAAAACAGAAGCATAAGAGCATTGAAGGATGATGGAAGTCAGTCAAATCTGATTAGTGAGGAACTAGCCAATGCTTTGGATTTAAAGGTATTACAAGCCAAGGTTGAATTGAGAATAAATGGTATCAATGTTTCTCAGAAATATGCATCAAAACTAGTGGAATTTGAAATAATAATTGGTAATGCTATTCACAAAATAGAGGCATTATGTATCCCATCTATTAACATAAAGTTGAAATTAAAAGGTCTGGGCAAAGTGGTTTATGGTTTCCAGATGAAAGGGTATGTGTTGGCTGATGAGTTTCTAACGCCTAATAGTGATTGCATTGAAAATATTGATTTGATTTTGGGAACTAAATCAGGATATTGTTTACCACTCTCAGAAGTAGTTTTTGGTATGAATAGCAAGTCTATGTATGCTATGACCCCGTTTGGTGTCCTTCTTAAAGGTGAAATTGACACCTTATTGAAGGATATTCCTTATCTACATCCGTCCTCCTCGGTTATAAATTGTCATCAGTATGTTACTGGTTTGGGTGTAAAGATAGATAAGCCATCTTCTCTGGATAAGTGTGATGTTGATTATCCAATTAAGGTTTCAGAATTCAGTGTAATCGATGAAAAAGGTAATGTAATTCGTTCAGAGTTAGATAAAGCCACAGATGATGTGCTTGCCAGTATTTGTAATAAATATATTCACTTGGACAATGAAGTTTATGATTTAGAAAATTCAGAGCTGCATGATCAGCTTGTCAAATATTGTTTGGATCACACTATTCAGAATGAGGAGGGTAGATTAGTTATGCCACTTTTTGTGGAATGCAAAGGTATCTCATATGCTTGGTAGAAATTTTCATTTGGCAAAAGTTATTTTGGAGTCTAATCTTAAAAACTAAAGAGAAATCCATCTCATTTACAGTTAATGAATGAAGCCCTAAAAGAACAGGAAAGGGTTAGAATCATAGAAAGGATTCCTAATCTTGATCAGTTTATACATGAACACCCAGAACACTCTTTTTGCCTCATATGGGTGTGTTCAAATTGAATCGTGAAACTACCAAATGTAGAGTTGTATTTCTATCAAACTTGTGTGAAAGAGACTCAACCAAGGGTCAGACAATAAGTCATAACCAGGCCATACATGCAGGTCCATGCCTAAATCAGAAACTTTCTTCATCATTACTACATTTAAGGTTTGATAAATTGTTGGTATGCTTTGATCTATGCAAGGCCTTTAATCAGATTGCATTAAGTGATGTTGATGCTAACAGACTTTGTTTTTATGGTATAAAAATGTTGAGAAGGGAGATTTTACCATTGTTGCATATCGAAATGTTAGGTTGAGCTTCGGCTTAAGATGTTCCCCAACTTTGTTGATGCTCGGTCTTTACAAGATTTTGATTTTAGATGCTGAGCATGATGAAAACCGGTTGAATGAGTTAAAAGGTGCATTTATTCCTTGTCTTATATGGACAATTGTGCTTTTAGTGCAATGAAATTGAGAATCTGCACTGGGCATATTCTGTGGTAGGATCTATATTTTCTCCTTATGGTTTTGATTTACAACAGTTCGTTACTAATGACAGGTCTCTACAGGGAGAAATAGATTCCTGCACAGGTTCTGAAACGGCAGAGGTTGTTAAACTTCTTGGTATGCAGTGGAATCGAACACTTGATTGTCTGTTAGCAAATAAATTTCAGTTGAATGGTAAGGTTAAAACTAAGAGGAAATTTTAAGTACCATTGCCTCTCACTTTGATCTTTTTGGTTTTACTGGACCCATCCTAAATCGAAGCAGATTATTTCTTCATGGTCTTCAGTGTGATAGAAATTTAGGATGGGACGATCAATTACCACCAGAGTTACGTAAAGAATGGCACAATATCGCTAATCAGGCCAATTCTACTCCTGATATTGCTATTGATAGATTTGTTGGACGTAGGGATGGAAAATTTCATTTGGCTGCTTGCTGTGATAGCTCTAAATTACTATATGGTGTTGTTGTGTACATCATTGATATTGATTCTATGTCGTCAAGTTTTGTGATGGCAAAAAATCGTATGATAAATAGACAGTTGGAAAGTAAAAGCATTCCATCTTTGGAGATGCAGGGAGTAGCCTTTACAACGGAAGTGGTTTTAGATTTGTATAACGAATTAGCTGGACCATTATGCATCAATCCTTTGAATATTGTTGGCCTTCATGTGTTTTCCGATAGTCAGGTAGCGCTCTCTTGGTTGAATTCTTCTACTAATAAATTGTCAAAAATGCAGAAACGGTCAGTTTTTGTGATGAATCGAATTCAGCATGTAGAGAACTTATGTGCAAAACACCCAGTCCATTTTGCTTTTGTTGGAGGGAATGAAAATCCCGCAGATGCCATAACTCGTTGCCTTTCATATCGTAAGTTGATGCAAACCAATTTTTATTCTGGTCCTGAATGTTTTAAGGAAAAGGAAACCTTCCTATGCAGTGAAAATGGTAACTTATCATTTATGGTTCCAAATCCTTATGCAGAGTGCAAGCTGGATAATAGTTTGGAAACAGAGGAGTCTATGTGTACTAGTTCCAATGTTGTGGCCATGTCAGATAATTTTGAATATTTTCTTTCATTTGAAGAATTTTCCAGTTTTGATTTACTTGTATCTATTCATGAGAAAGTTATTCTTTTCGTAGAGAAGTTAAAGGGTCGTTTGAAAGCTAAGCACTCCAATAAATTTGCTCACTTAGAATTTAAGAGCAATAGTATACATGAAAGAGCTTGCAAGTTAGTTATACTACAGGATCAACGGGCACATTTCCCTGAGGTTTTTACATATTTCAGCTGTCCTACTCAAAGAAAAAAAGACATGCCTAACATAATAGGTCAGCTTAATATTTACGTTGACAACGATGGTTTGCTTCGAGTACGTAGCAAGTGTGACAAACTCATTCGGAGGCATGGTTTTCCTTTGTTGCTGGCTAAAAATAGCCATCTAACTTCCCTGATTGTGCACAACCTACACAAAAAGCTCAACCATACGGGATGTTACTCTGTTTTGTCAGAAATGAGAAAGCGGTTTTACGTGCCGTCATATTTTTCAGTGGTTAAGAGAAACCTTAGAGAATGTGTTTTTTGTCGTAGGTTCAAGTCAAGAACCATCAGTATTAATCAGTCTCCCTACAGGAAATGGAGAGTGTCACCACCTAATGTCCCCTTTAGATATGTATTTATGGATTTCATTGGCCCATTGAGCGTTAAACAACAGGGTAAGAAAGGCAAAATTTATCTACTATGTATCACTTGTATGTGGAGTAGAGCAGTTAATTTCATTATTTGTTTAGATCTTTCTGTTAAAGAATTTCTTAGAGCCTTTCAGATTCATTGTTTCCAGTTTGGAATCCCTGAATATTGTATTAGTGACCTAGGCTCCCAATTAGTCTCTGCCTCTAATATAATTATTGACTACATCAAAGATCATGAGACTCAGTCATATTTTGAACGCAATGGGGTCCAATCTTTAAAGTTTGACCAATTTGTCAAGGGTCATAGTCAGTTAGGTTCGATGGTGGAAGTATGTGTTAAACTTGTTAAAAGATTGATCTATGGAGCTATTGGTAAGAATGTCTTAGAATACCATGATTTTGAGTTCTTAATTCAACAAGTCATTCATTTAGTCAATCGTAGGCCAATAGCATTTAAAGAAGCTTTAAGGGATCAGATCGGCGATGACATTCCAGAACCTATCACCCCAGAAAACTTGATTCACGGGTATGATCTGATATCGGTTAATATAATTCCCGAATTGCATGGGGGGAGAGACCCTGACTGGATTCCTGAAAATTACTCTCAATCAAAGTTTAAGCAAGATTACAATCAATTGCAAAAGGTGAGAAACAATTTAGTTAAACTATATCAGGAAGAATTTATTGCTAATCTAATACATCAAGCTGTAGATGTCCCTGATAGATACAAACCAGTCACTCATAATAAGATCTCACCTGGAGATATTGTACTACTTAAAGAAAATTTCACTAAGCCAAATGACTACCCGATGGGCGTTGTAAAAGAGATTATTACAAATACTTTGGGTGAGGTTACTGGTGTCACTATCCTTAAAGGGAAAACCCAAGAACTTGTGAAGAGACATTCGTCAGTCATTGTCCCACTTCTCACCCGGAAAGATGAAATTCGAATGATTCTAAGGTTGATGTACAGGAGTCTCAAGTACCCAAGGATACTAGAGTTAAACGCCAGGCTGCTATTGACAGCTCGGAGCGGACTAGAAAAATCTTGGAAGCTTAAAATGATTCATCTGTTTCGGGTGAATAAGAGAGACTCTACTTGTAAATAGTTAATATATAGAGTATTTGGTTGGGTATTCAACTGTGAATAATGTCATGTTATATTTAAATTTTAATATACCTTTGTATATTGAATGTATTAAATATTTTTTGTAATTTAATGTTTCAACTTTTCTCGTTTTGGGGATCCTATTTATCATGAGTTTCTGTATTCAATTTATTTAGTTTATATAAATAAATTGAATCCCCTCCCCCCAGTGTAGAAAATATTTTATCGTGAACCAAAATTGGAGAAGTTGAAAGTGATTTCTTTTGTTAAGTATAAGATAAGTATCAAACTTCCTAAATATTATTCGTAATATTATGTTTATCATGTTCAAGTGTTGAGCGGGGCTGACTTTTAGTTCCTCTAAACAACCTTGTTGCTAGTGATCTGCCGCCTAGTATTGTTTTTTTAAGGTGGACTGCTTGTTTACGCTGTTGTCCGAGAGCTGGAAGTATTTGTCGAGGCGAGCGGAGTTCCCAAAGGCAGTTCTCAGGCAAAATCCTTGTTGTATGGAGGAAATTTTTACAACTCTCGCTCATGGAAGGATAAACCCTAGTGATACCGACACTATGCCACTTTGGGGGCAGCAGGAGCAACAGTAATTTAGTGAACGGCAGGAGTATTGAGGTGAGTCAGCCTTTTCACATCTGAACATGAGTTGATTTGATACCCTAGCCATAATGATTTAATACATTAGATTAAATTAGTTCCCTTCTCAAGACCTTGTTAAAAATAAATCTCGGGATCAAAAGAAATTACGAATTTTCCAATTTTGTTTTCGGTTTCTTTTTTTACCGTTAAAAGTTTTGTTTTACAGTGGATTACCACTTTTATTGTGAATTTATCCATTGTTATTCGTGGATTACCACATTAGGCTATTAGCTACAAAGTTTTGTTTTTGGTGGATTACCACAGTTTATGAACAATATGTTTGTGCTTTTAAATTTAAAAATCGAATTCCATCGAAGGTATTTTTAGTGAACGGATTCCCGTTTTGAGTTTTGTTTTTGTTAACACGGATTCCCGTAAGTAATTTAGTTTCCCTTTTACCTAAACAGTTTTTCAGGGAGTGTTTTTTGTGTTTTCAGATCCTGAGAGACATGATAGTCATTGGTAGGGGCTTGCTTCATATGGTTGTTTTCCGGTGAAGTAAGTTACTAACTTGAGGGAGGCAGGACAGCAATTAATCATCATAGTTGTCTCAACCAGTAATTTTTATCCAAAATATTAATTAAATTAATATAACTGGACTTTTAAGAACTTTTTGCTTCATTTACCTCATTTTGTTTGTTTTTACCTTGCCATTGACAAAATATTGTGTATTTAGTAAGTGTTTTCTTTGAATTTTTGCATATTAAGAAAATGAATACTTTGTTGGGGAATCTGAATTTTAAAGATGCCACACTGTTAAGTAAAGTAACATTTGCCTCACAAATGCAAGTTGTTCCTCAGTTACACAAAGAGATTTATGATTATGTGGTGATACGGCCAAATTCAAGAGAGAGAGAGAGAGAGAGAGAGAGAGAGAGAGAGAGAGAGAGAGAGAGAGAGAGAGAGAGAGAGACTGGGAAGCCAAATGAAAGTGTCTCATGATCCTTTTAATGTCCGTCTGTGAATTCCAGTCTTCTATATATATAAAAATGTATGTATGTGTGTATGTATATATGTATGTTCCAGCGTAACTCTGAAACGCATTGAGCAATATCAACCAAACTTAGTATACATAATTATGGCTTACTATCAAGGAAAGAATACTGTGGGGGTAAGACATCACAGGCACCAAAGGGGTGTGAAGGGGGTGTCATGTAAAAATAACCGATAACGACAGATACCTAATCCATTGTTTTCAAGGTCACTGAGATGAATAGTGATACTCCCGATGCCCTTTAAGTCCAAGTTCAGTCCTGATAGGAAGGGAATGAGAAGGGGTGAAAAATAAAATGTTAAAAATGACAGATATTAGTGTCTAATCAATGGTTTTTGAGGCTGCCGAGATGACACTCACAATGCCCTTCAAGTCTAAGTTCACCACCAACAGTAATGGGGGCTGAGAAGGGGTAAAATATAAAATGTCAAAAATGCTGGGCAATGTAACTGACAACTATCTTAACAACTATCTTAGAGAGGAAAGAGAGAGAGAGAGAGAGAGAGAGAGAGAGAGGTGTGTGTTTTTATCAGTTGTCATTCAGAGCTTTCCCGGACGGCGCTGGGTTGGTCAGCTAGTATTTAAATAATCTAGAAAAGATCTTAGACAAATCAGCAATAACACAACGAAATGCTAATATCAATGGGCAAATTAACACAAGGAGAAGAGAGTTGGATAAACTCAGTAGAGGTTCATTTGTCTTCAAGGATAAGCAAACATAGGACCCCGCAATGCAGTTGTAGTAGCAAAGCCTTTTACTGATTATGCCAAGGGAAATATAGATAATTTGTTCAGGACCATATCCTTCCTATCCTGTAAGACATGGGAAGACTATAAAGCTACGATGAGGCAGATATACGGTAAGGAATCCGACTTGGATGATGTGTTGACTTTACGTAGCATTTTGAAATTAATTCATAGGAAAGGTCTTTCCTTTATCGTACTAACAGCCGTCATAACTGATTAGGTGTCTGAGTATCATTCTAAACGATCTCGTTCCTCATGAGTAAATGCTAAAAACATTGATGCTATGGATATGTGTCACCTACTGCAACTTGCTCTTGTGACTGCTCTCATACCTGATTGTGTCGTTTTGACACTAAATTTGATAAGAATTCTATGAACTTATAGATACAAACCAGGCAAAGCAACACTGCTTTGTGGTTTAGGATTTTACCCTCACTCCTTCATCTAATTTTGAACACTCATATGTCAAACAATCCAGCCAGGTACAACAAATCCCTAGCAGGTTGATATATAGTTCATTCAAATAATCGAAATATAAAATCCTATAACTGAACTGTAAAACTAAATGTTGTAGTATACAGCACAACTCTTCTCACAGCTTACAGAATTGTTATGCTTCGCTCAGCATGCAAGTGGGTAATAGTCCGGGCAACAGCGTGAGTAGTAATCAGAATAATAATCGTAATGCTCTTCCTAATGCAGTGGTAATCATCCTAATAACCGCAGATATACTAATCATAATCATAATTTTCAGAATAGAGGTTTTCTAAGAGCAACCAAGGGAAAAAGCGTGATGACCAAAACATCCACCAAAGTGAAACAAAAGTCAGAGTTGTGCAAGAACAAGGGTCACCTTCAGATGTTCAGAATTTTCTGGTTGTGAGGGAAAATTCCATTGTAATTTAAGTATTTCTGAAGGTATGACTATCTGGACTGATTCAGGGTTAGAATTGCATAACTGATTCTCCGTGCTGCCTGATCAATGTACTGCTCAGGAGAAACAGGTGATGAGTGAGATTAATTTTGCATCTGAACTCCAACAGTTTATGATGATAGTCCCAGTATTGTAACATTTGTTGATAGAAACATAGATGAACGACCTGTTGTAAAAGCAGTTAGTAAACAACATAAAACCTTTACCTTGTTCCTTGAGATGGGAAGTCCTAACCACATCATTGATTTAAAGACCCACCATATGCTTCTCTCTGATTATCCTATTGAAAACCCTCGGGTACGGATGGCAGGTATAGGTAATAATAAATTAAATATAGTGGGCGCAGTTAAGGTTCAGTACCGTACAAGTAAATACATTTTCACTGATGATTTCATAATGGCAGATAGGATTCAGATGTAACCTGCGGCAATTTTGGGGCATCCGTCCATGTCATGGAGTAATATCCTTTTATTTCTAGCGAAACATGGTGTCTTGGTGAAGGGAAAATATTTAAAGGCTTCCCACATTCTTAAAGAAAAACTGGTTTAATGGCTAAAAGTTAACCCCAGAGGTTACATAAGCAGCGGACCCAACAGGTGTTTGGCCAGTTTCAGAGATTAATGAGGCGACTAAAAATATTCTCAAATACTTGTCAGTTTAACCCAGATCGTAAAACCCAATTTCCATCTTATATTATTGTGACTTGAGAAGATCTTGACTGGATCAGAAATGTTATTATAAATGAATCAATTAGAACTCACGGGTTATCTGCAACAGTGGAGGGTTTTACCACCGACAGTAATCACAAAGCAGTGACAGAAGTATTCAATCATTTGGATAAAGATTTGAGAGCTAATAAGATTATATCTTTAATGGATGTTGAGCTATTTCATCACGGGACATTAACAGTAGCAGAAATTGAAAATGTCCAGTCAGCTGGGGATGACATAGTTTTAAAACTCATTATGGGTAAGTCAGAAAGATTATAGTGATGTATTGAGGACTATCAATGAGAGTTTAGATAAGACTATTGTGACTGAGCACCAGGCAAGTCTAAAATAATCAAATAAAATCATTTATGTCCTATCTTATAGGCTGCCCATGAAATTTCAAAACGAGGTCTCTATGGAAGGTGTCATTAAGAAATTGATTAGCCGATATAATTTCCTATTGACTGTATTTCCTAAGAAACATCGCACCTGGGGAGTTTCGGTCAATTTCCGCAAACGAAATGAGGACACCATTGCCGATCGTTTTCCAGCGTTATCTGCTGATGATATCGGTGCTTATTTAACCTCATTTTAGATCTGTAAAGAGGTTCTCATCAAATGCCTTTGGAGAAGAGTAGCACCAACCATACGGTATTTAGTACCTTGAGAAGGAACTTTGACTTCTTAACGATGCCCTGTGAGTTGAATTGTGCACCTAAGATTTTACTGGGATAATTAATTCCGTTTTGATGACACACAAGGCGATATACTTCATGCCTACAGGGATGATCTAGTCATATTTTCATACACATAGGAAGGTCACCTTCGGAAATTGGAATTGACTCTCCAAAGATTAAGACTAAAGTTTAATTTGAAAGCACAACTATCAAAGCGTAATTCTTTAATTCGGGCTATGTAGTTTCTAAAGATAGGTTAAAGGTTGTGGATGATAAGATATTTTGTGCCACACAAATTTCCAGAGCCACTCACAGTAAAAGATGTTCAAAAATTCTTAGAAATCACTGGTTACTATTGAAGGACTGTTTATAATTATTCAGTAATAACTGGTTATCTGAATTATTCAGCAATAACTGGTTATCTGACAGAGTTAACCAAGAAGGGTGCAGATTTTAAAAGGGACGTTGAACAGCAGCCAGCCTTTGAAACTTTAGAAAAGAAAGTATTGTCCCCACTAGCTTCGATCTTCCTGCATTACTCAGACCCATTTTTCATTGCTACAGTTGCATCAGATTATGAAATAAGTGGAGTATTATTACAATGGAAAAATAATATGTTACACTCGATAGCTTTCTATTCCTAGATACTTAAACAGTCTGAGTGTCACTACGCTGTGACTGATAAGGAAGCTTCAGCTATTTCGAATGCCTTATGTAATTTTAGATGTGTAAGGTTATAATGTTGACAGTCCACAAACCTCTACGTAATTTCTTTCAAGGTTTTCAGTTCATCCTAAACGGAATAGGTGGCATATGATTATTCAAGAGTTTAGCGCAAAGATTAAATATGTTCCTAGTTAGGCTAATATTACTGCCGATGCATTGTCGAGGAGTCCATTGCCGTCTCATATAGTTGATTCATTATATTCTGATGATGAAATACTGGCATTACAATCTCCGGATGTTGCCAGAGAGAAAAGTGGATCATTAGAATCCTCAGGTTGGGATTCTGTAATTGACCCCTGGTGGATTCACAATGTTCTCGTTAGGGAACACAGGCAAGTTGATAAATTGGGGATAATAGAGTTACCCTGCAAGGAGCAACGATACAATTGCTTATTAAAAGCTCTACTGTGAAAACCACTCTACTATCGATGAGATTTTATGAAGAAATGTTCCTAGGAAACCTATAAGCAGCGCGAATACTGATGTTAATCAAGTTGTAGTACCAAACAACTAGATATCAGTCGTGATAAAATGGTTACACATAAACAAAATGAAGGCTCACCAGGGTTTTGCTGCTATGTTTGAGAAAACAAGAAATATGCTTTCTGATCTACTATGTCTAACGACATTCACAGCCTCCTTAAAAATGTCGAGGTTTGCCCAAAGAATAAAGGTTATGTAATGAAAACTGAGGAATTGGGTACGCATCCTTACCTCAGAAGCATTCTCAGAGGTGCATATTGATTTGCTGACTAATTTTAATGAAACAATAATAAGGGGAAATAAACATATGTCGCAAATGATGCTTTAACAAGGTTTGTGAAGATTTTTCCACTGAAAAGTACAACAGCTCAGGAATGTGGAAGGGTTTTTATGATGGCTTCATATGTCGTCATGGTATTCCTAATGTTTTGATATCAAATTCTGGAGGAGAGTTTAGCAATGCCTTTTTAAGGTCGTTTTGCTGATTTTTAGGTATAAAGAAGGTCAATACTTTAGTTTATCATCCTGAATCTGACGGCCTTGTGGAGAGATTTAACCGTAAGATTTTAGATATACTTTAAGTTACCACAGGAAGTATAGATCCCAACTGGGTTTTGGCAATCCCATCAATTACTTGCACAGTTAATAGTGCGGATCGTTTCTCAATAAAAAAAATCACCTTTTGAAGCCGTCTATTGTGTTAGATTGAAATCCCCAGCTGATGTGTTGAATTGTACAGAGTCTGTGCCTGATTCATTGAGGAATGTTGTGGATATCAGTACAGTCAGGTTTGGCTTGCTGTTTAAACATCTGCTAGACGCTAGTGTTGTTATGAGAACGGATCATGACAAATGAGCAAAGAAATATAAGCCATATGAGGTTGGTGATAAGGCGTAAGCAAAAATTAATGCCAGAAAAGGAATTCCTACTTTTGAAGGTCCTTCCCAAGTAATAATAGAATTAATTGTCAATAAGCAAACCGTTTCAACGTTAAAATTTTGTCTGATCGAAATGATATAAGGACTGTACATGTCTCACAGATACGTGCTTAGTTAACAATGGTTAAAGGTATACTTGTAAATTAATTGAAGGCTATGTAGTGATGGTCTTTATGCATTATATTATTTTCAATGCTTAGCTGATCATGTTTTGCCGGCTTGTTATGTGAATGTTTGCTGAGAATACAATTACAGGCATATTTCTATGCCCAGGTTCCACAATGGAGGGCATATTGTTTGTTTTTGGAGTCATGTTAGTATTTCACATAGTCGCCATTCCTTGGGAAACTTCCTCTACACTTAGACTAGGTACAATGACTGGAAAACGACCAGATATTTTCTCATGTATTATAAGACTTTAACACGTTTATATGGGGAATTTAGTCACGTCTATATAAGGAACAGTTTGGAGCATGAGTGGGGTAATGAACAAAAATGTTCTTTTAGGGATCAAAGTTTTGAATTATGGAATATTTCAGCAAGTTTCGGCCGATCGTAGATTTCATTTGGGTGTCCGAAAAGATTCAGCCTTACAGTGAAAGCTATGATAGAAACGCAAAAAAAAAAAAAAAAAAAAAAATCACTGCAATTAGTGCAAAGTTTTAAAATTATCAAGTTGTTTTAGTTATGATAACTGTGGACATGAGACACCGTCATACTTAGGGTTATTCATGATGCCTCCTTTTTCCATGTAAACATATTTTTCCAGTCATTTGCGATATTCCGCAAAACCTTCGAGCATTTACTCCATAATATCTTCGCTGCTTGTTCCTCTTTAGCAATGTGATTCCATTTTCATTCTCAAAGATCTTCAAAGGAGTTTGTTGGAAAGGCCATCAAAATGGTAATGAACCTCCTTTAGGAAGAATATGGCATCTACTAAAACTATTCCTTGGTACTATTCTCGATCTAGAGTTTGCATTCCGAAGACGATT
>NC_089787.1:12977808-13007808 GCF_040412425.1 Macrobrachium rosenbergii
TCCCCTTCGGCTACAATTCTCCAACGGAGATATACCGAGGTAGCGTGAATTTCGATATTAAGCGACATTTGTAGCTTCATGATTGTATATAAATCACGGTGTGATAAAAATTTCATAACAAGAGCTGCGTGTTCCAAACGTACCAATGAACTGTCATGGCGGAGGTGGGTCATTGTCGAGGCTAGTACACTTTCCCCGCTCACGACGGGTAAAAACAGTACGACATCTCGGCAAAAGACTTATACCCTCTTGATGGCTCAATGGTTTACGTCAACTGGAGTCGCTGAATAGGCTTTCGTCGCGGGTTCGTGTCCCCACGATTCCAATTCATTTATCACTTATATAAATTCCCCTTCGGCGACAATTCTCCAATGGAGATATACCGAGGTAGCGTGAATTTCGATATTAAGCGACATTTGTAGCTTCATGATTGTATATAAATCACGGTGTGATAAAAATTTCATAACAAGAGCTGCGTGTTCCAAACGTACCAATGAACTGTCATGGCGGAGGTGGGTCATTGTCGAGGCTAGTACACTTTCCCCGCTCGACAGGTAAAAGGAGTACGACATCTCGGCAAAAGACTTATACCCCTCTTGATGGCTCAATGGTTTACGTCAACTGGAGTCGCTGAATAGGCTTTCGTCGGGGTTTCGTGTCCCCACGATTCCAATTCATTTATCACTTATATAAATTCCCCTTCGGCGACAATTCTCCAACGGAGATATACCGAGTAGCGTGAATTTCGATATTAAGCGACATTTGTAGCTTCATGATTATATATATATATATATATATATATATATATATATATATATATATATATATATATATATATATATAATTTATATATATATATATATATATATATATATATATATATATATATATATATACATACATATACATATATGAAACTGATACCCTTGAAATTGAATATTCTTCTCCACATACAGTACGTCTTACATATTGAGGAAACGGAAAATTATATCGGAAATTATATATTTAGCAAATTCATTGCAATGAAGATCATTCTATGTTTGATGCTTGAAGAGGAAACATTTGGTCGTTTGCGGAGACGGTAAACATGGCCATATTTCTTTAGAATGGAGTTTCTGTCAGGATTACTGGAAAAGTTGTATTACTGCCAATCCTTAGTGAATTAATTAAGTTTTATGTATATGAAAAGGTTTTGTTATAGTTTGCCTAGTGTAGTTTCTCCTTAACAAAGACAGTTATTTGACCGAGACTTCAACAACTAATGTCACTTGTGTTCATGGAACAGTAGGCTATTTAGAAATTGCCTTTCCTCAGTATCCTAACGACGCTTTCTGTTCTTGAAATCTCTCCTCCCTCCCTCTCTCTCTCTCTCTCTCTCTCTCTCTCTCTCTCTCTCTCTCTCTCTCTCTCTTTTCTCTCTCTCTCTCTCTCTCTGTATATATATATATATATATATATATATATATATATATATATATATATATATATATATATATATATATATATATATATATATATATATATATATATATATATATACATTTATATTTATTGTATCGCTTAAAATATAATTGTTTTTCTCCCAATTAAGGAAAAATTCTCTGAGTTGCTGTTTGTTGCTCATAATTAATCTGGCTTTATGCTAGCACTGGCTTTTGCTCATAGAGCAGTCTTCCAATTTTCTCTGAACACATGCGCAACACATCTTTATGTTATTAACAATAAAATAATTAAGCTATTCCATGATTATTACTTAATTCATTGCATCTCCTAAAATCTGGTCCACCCTCCCGTTTCCATGTAAGCCGTTAGAGAACAAAAAGTTTTCCTCTCTCGTCAAACGCCCTAATTAATCATTGCTAATGTCATCAATTCTGAATGAAGTTCATTACGGGCCATTCTGGGAGCTAGATTTGCCTTACCGTAAATTGGGTCTTATCATTCAGCCTTCTGGCGTGAAATCATTTCAGCCAACTATATGGTTTTGGTCATTCTAATTAGATTTAAATTTCATAACACGTTTTGTAACCAAGTAATTAAAAGAGATAAACTTAATTCAGACTCAAAGAAACGCTATATATTATCACTGATTGTTTCCTTAACTGTACATATTCCAGATATTCCACATGATAATTGTAATTCTGGATTCAAGAACATAATTCTTTCTTGTATATCTTTAGTTTCAAGCCAACTTATTTTTATGTGCAAATATACCTTTTCACATGACAAAGTTGTCTTCCACAAAAACACTTATAGTCAGCGTACCGAAATAACCTTTACCCAGAATAAGTGTTGCTATTTAGAGTTGAAACTTTCGGGCATCAAGTCGTGATATCAGCCTCTCCGTAAAACGTCTCCGAGACTTGGTGTCCAAGATAAGGCTATGATTTGTTTTGGACCTAATGGCCATGCGAAGATCCTTAAGGGCATAGTTCTTGGGTGATGACAGGAATTTAAGGCTCAGTAAAAGCAGCCAAAGAATAGTAGTCGAGAGTTCAAACTAGTGGAATTTTGGGAGCGCTACTTGGTGGGGAGAACGCCTGGCTATAAAGCTCTATTTACCGTAGGCTTTTTAAAAATGGCCATTCATTTCAAATATTTACCTATTTAGTGACACCTCAGAAAAGGGCGTTAGACTCTCAGGATGGTAGCAGAGGGGAAGTGGGTATGAGATTTGGAGAAGACGGGAAAAAAGTAAACGATGTTAGTCATTGAATTAACAGAGAAATATTTGTGAAGTGTTTGAAATTCCTATTGGGCAAACAAAATTTCCAGGTGATTAGATAAGGTCGAGGATTAGAGGAAGTGAGGCAGCGGGAAGTTGACATAAATGGAGGAGGAGGAGGAGGAGTACGGAGGCTTCCGGTTAGTTGCAATTAATCGTTTAAATTCAACCATACATCCACACACAAAACACGCGCACAGAATTACCGTGAAATAAACTTAAATTCAATATATATATATATATATATATATATATATATATATATATATATATATATATATATATATATATATATATATATATATAAATATAACTTAAGTGAAATGTCTGCTTCAGTAAAATCCTATTGTTATCATGGCCTAGATCTTGATCGCGGCCATTAAAAAGCTTTCCCGGTATCGCAGGGTTTAACTGCTTGTTGAAATATCCTGGTAAATCCGACTTTAATACCGAGCCGTGGAATGAATGACCTCTCAACCCGAATTTATGGGACCATTCGTCTGCCAGGTTTTTGAGTGTCTCTGTTGTTCCCGTGGCAGCAACCTTCAGGGATTCGGTCGGAGGGGTCTCTCTCTGGGCGGAATAGATGCGTTTTCATTAAACACTTCATTTTCAGGCCACCACGTTTTCTATTTTTTATTGAGTTGTTATTTACTAACTTGATTGGTACCTTCACCTGTGATGGCGACTATCTTGCTATCTTTATTTCTCCTATTGATGTATTTCATTTATCATATATGGTCCCAATAGTTCTCAGCTCTCGTTTCCCCTTTATTAAAACTGCTTTAGTAGCTGATGTTATATTTTTACTCTTCTACCATTGTTCTCTTTCGACTCTCACCTGCAATTTCCCTAAACTCTTTCTTTTCTACCTCTCGAGAAACTCTTTCAGGAAAAGTTGATTTTTCTTTTCTTTTTCATTCTTTTATGTTTCCGTCTTCCTTGGGCATGATAATTATGTCTTCAGGTTGCCTGTTCAGCACTTTATGTTCATAAAGAAGCCTTGGCGACATATTTGCAAAAAGAGAAGGATTTCCTCTGCTTATTTACCGTCGAAACTAATACAATTACTGAAGCATCAACCTTTCAGTTCAAATATTATTAACTGCCCTTTGGAAAATGATTGGACCCAGCGCCATCAGGTAAGAAAGAGAATCACCTCTGAAGCCTTTGCCCAACAAAGGACGTCTTTTCCTCTCTCACGAGACGTTGACTTATCGTCCACTTTCATTTTTCTCCAGGTCCTTTGACCGTGTCAGAGACAGGTCCTTCGAGCGATGACGCCTTCAATTGTGTTTAAGAGAAGTGAATGATTGTGGGGGGGGGGGGTTACTGCTTTAAGATGTATCATACCATATTTCTTATCTATATCTTATACCTTACGTTGACGGTTAGTATGATTTACTGAATGTTTAACAGAAGCCACGTACAAGCAACAGTATCCTTACCATTTATAGACTATTTCCTTATTCTTGATCTGTTTTTAACTAAAGATAAATCCTGGACTTTCGTTTCAGTAGGACCTTTCATAGCTTTCATGTCATGTAAAATCTGATAAGCTAATTAAACGGTCTTTTACCTTTGTTTGTCAACAGTCAAAAAAATTATTTTTTTCATTCCTTTCCTTAGTATTGCTCTTCTTCTTCTCCTCCGAAATTTTTTACCGAGACTCATTATTAGCAAGATTAACTTGTCCTCCTTGAAGGAAAAACACCTGGGCATGAATGAGATATCGCTGGAAAGGAGAATTTGAGCATTATAGCAATTAATTTCGAATGAATGCGATTCTAATATGGCAATGAGTTCTGTTTCCTTCATTCTGTGTTCAGATAACAACAGTTATGAAAAAACTAATAAAAATAATAAATTATAGGTTTTCCTTTCATATGAATATCTCTATATGTAATGAATAATTTTTGCAACATTCAGCTTTGATTAATAGATTTTACTACAATCTTCACGGCTGCTAAATTAAAGTCTAAAAAGACTGGTGCGTCCGAAGATTGGTCAGTAAATAAAGCAAATGAATTTTATCGTAACAGACGAGGCACATTTTGACCCAGTTTAATATATAAATGCGCCTAAAAAAAGAAATTTTGAGCAGATTCCTTTGGTTTCAATGTTGCCATCATTGCTCTCCACGAACCCCCAATCAAATACTATAAGAAAAAGATTTCATCACTAAAATGTAGGGCTCACATATAGTCTTGATCATACTTTAAAAAGAAAAACACGCAGAACTGACTTTTGTCAAAATCATTCCATGAGTGTGCTATTAATCATCACAATTTCATGAACTTGATTAGTGTGGAGATGTCAAATAAAGGAGAGCCTATTCATGTACAGAGATATCTATTGTTATATAATCAACTCTCTCTCTCTCTCTCTCTCTCTCTCTCTCTCTCTCTCTCTCTCTCTCTCTATCTCTCTCTCTCTCAGATTAGCTCTTCTTTCATATTGTTAATACTTGGCCTTATCGCTTCAATTAATATTAAAATAGTTTCCGGATTAATCCTAAACCTCGATGTTGGGGCGGATTGGAGGAATCCTTTCAGTAAGCGATGACCCCTCTTGGTCAAAACCTTTAGCCGAAATCGGTTCCACTGTTAAGAAGGTGATTTATTGCCTGCGTGTTTTTTCGTCTGAAGAAAAAAACCTCTTTGATTATAAGCAAAGGTTCATAAATCTTCCTCGCCACATTCATAAAAGGGCTGTCGAAAGACAGACCCAATGTTTTTCTTTTCACTAAAGAATAATGCAGGAAGTTATCAGTGTGGAAACTATATGTGAGCCCTACATTTTAGTGATGAAATCTTTTTCTTATAGTATTTGATTGGGGGTTCGTGGAGAGCAATGATGGCAACATTGAAACCAAAGGAATCTGCTCAAAATTTCTTTTTTTAGGCGCATTTATATATTAAACTGGGTCAAAATGTGCCTCGTCTGTTACGATAAAATTCATTTGCTTTATTTACTGACCAATCTTCGGACGCACCAGTCTTTTTAGACTTTAATTTAGCAGCCGTGAAGATTGTAGTAAAATCTATTAATCAAAGCTGAATGTTGCAAAAAATTATTCATTACATATAGAGATATTCATATGAAAGGAAAAACCTATAATTTATTATTTTTATTAGTTTTTTCATAACTGTTGTTATCTGAACACAGAATGAAGGAAACAGAACTCATTGCCATATTAGAATCGCATTCATTCGAAATTAATTGCTATAATGCTCAAATTCTCCTTTCCAGCGATATCTCATTCATGCCCAGGTGTTTTTCCTTCAAGGAGGACAAGTTAATCTTGCTAATAATGAGTCTCGGTAAAAAATTTCGGAGGAGAAGAAGAAGAGCAATACTAAGGAAAGGAATTCGGTTTTTTTGACTGTTGACAAACAAAGGTAAAAGACCGTTTAATTAGCTTATCAGATTTTACATGACATGAAAGCTATGAAAGGTCCTACTGAAACGAAAGTCCAGGATTTATCTTTAGTTAAAAACAGATCAAGAATAAGGAAATAGTCTATAAATGGTAAGGATACTGTTGCTTGTACGTGGCTTCTGTTAAACATTCAGTAAATCATACTAACCGTCAACGTAAGGTATAAGATATAGATAAGAAATATGGTATGATACATCTTAAAGCAGTAACCCCACAATCATTCACTTCTCTTAAACACAATTGAAGGCGTCATCGCTCGAAGGACCTGTCTCTGACACGGTCAAAGGACCTGGAGAAAAAATGAAAGTGGACGATAAGTCAACGTCTCGTGAGGAGGAAAAGACGTCCTTTGTTGGGCAAAAAGGCTTCAGAGGTGATTCTCTTTCTTACCTGATGGCGCTGGGTCCAATCATTTTCCAAAGGGCAGTTAATAATATTTGAACTGAAAGGTTGATGCTTCAGTAATTGTATTAGTTTCGACGGTAAATAAGCAGAGAAATCCTTCTCTTTTTGCAAATATGTCATAAGGCTTCTTTATGAACATAAAGTGCTGAACAGGCAACCTGAAGACATAATTATCATGCCCAAGGAAGACGGAAACATAAAAGAATGAAAAGAAAAGAAAAATCAACTTTTCCTGAAAGAGTTTCTCGAGAGGTAGAAAAGAAAGAGTTTAGGAAATTGCAGGTGAGAGTCGAAAGAGAACAATGGTAGAAGAGTAAAAATATAACATCAGCTACTAAAAGCAGTTTAATAAAAACTAAACGAGCTGAGAACTATTGGGACCATATATGATAAATGAAATACATCAATAGGAGAAATAAAGATAGCAAGATAGTCGCCATCACAGGTGAAGGTACCAATCAAGTTAGTAAATAACAACTCAATAAAAAATAGAAAACGTGGTGGCCTGAAAATGAAGTGTTTAATGAAAACGCATCTATTCCGCCCAGAGAGAGACCCCTCCGACCGAATCCTGAAGGTTGCTGCCACGGGAACAATATAGCAACTCAAAAACCTGGCAGACGAATGGTCCCATAAATTTGCGTTGAGAGGTCATTCATTCCACGGCTCGGTAAAAGTCGGATTTACCAGGATATTTCAACAAGCAGTTAAACCCTGCGATACCGGGAAAACTTTTAATGGCCGCGATCAAGATCTGAGCCGCGATAACAATAGGATTTTACCAAAATGACATTTCACTTAAGTTATATATATATATATATATATATATATATATATATATATATATAAGTTATATATATATATATATATATATATATATAATATATATATATATATATATATATATAATATATATATATATATATATATATATATATATATATATATATATATATATATATATATATATATATATATATAATATACATGTATATTGGAATTTAAGTTTATTTCACGGTAATTCTGTGCGCGTGTTTGCGTGTGTGGCTGTATGGTTGAATTTAAACGATTAATTGCAACTAACCGGAAGCCTCCGTAAATCCTCCTCCTCCTCCTCCTCCTCCTCCTCCATTTATGTCAACTTCCGCTGCCTCACTTCCTCTAATCCTCGACCTTATCTAATCACCTGGAAATTTTGTTCGCCCAATAGGAATTTCAAACACTTCACAAATATTTCTCTGTTAATTCAATGACTAACATCGTTTACTTTTTCCCGTCTTCTCCAAATCTCATACCCACTTCCCCTCTGCTACCATCCTAAGAGTCTAACGCCCTTTTCTGAGGTGTCACTAAATAGGTAAATATTTCAAATGAATGGCCATTTTAAAAAGCCTACGGTAAATAGAGCTTTATAGCCAGGCGTTCTCCCCACCAAGTAGCGCTCCCAAAATTCCAATAGTTTGAACTCTCGACTGCTATTCTTTGGCTGCTTTTACTGAGCCTTAAATTCCTGGCCTGCTGGGCATCAGTCTCTTTAAAACATTAAAACCTTTAGGCCAGGTGGAAGCATGAAAGAGATTCTTCATTTTCAAAGAATCTTTCCTCTTGTTCAGGGTGATTCACTGGATCAGATGAGGCGAGAATTAATAAACATTTCCTTGTTCAATAAAACGCTGAAGCACTCAAGTATAAGAGATAGAGAAAACTGTTAGTATTGACACTCTCATTTACAAGAGGCTCAGACAGACATAAGACGTATAAACAGTCAGGTATAATAGCTCTCCATATATGAAATCAATATGAAAGAGAATTAATTTAAGTATTGTCTCTTACTTATTCTTGTTTCAATTAGCCAATTTCTTCTTTACTAGAAAATTATCGTTCTCACTGTCTCGAATTTTCCGTCGCATTTAGTAATTCCCTTTAGTAGCTGACAAATAATAATAATAATAATAATAATAATAATAATAATAATAATAATAATAATAATCGTGGCATTTTCCCTTGAAAGATCAGCTCATGAAAATCAACCATTCCTCTGAACACTAAATTTCACTCAACTTTCAAGACAAATTTGTTTAATTTTATTCATCAATATGAAGACTTACAAATCACCCTGAACATGATTTAAGGAAAGAAGTAAAAGCGCCTGGATGCACAGTACATATATCCCCAGTTACAAGAACCGCTTTTTTTTTTTTGAGACCATCGCTGTCTGGGAAGGTCGCACTTAGTCCTAATAGATCTCCTCACTCTCCCTTTTCAAAAAGATTTGCAGAGAAAGTTTCAGGAGGCCCTTTCATGCGAGGACTCAGATATTTCGCTTTCTTGCAAAAGGAAATTCTGCAAACAGACAACGTTCTGTTGTCTGAAATTGAGTTCAAGGAAGTAAAGTTCCTATATATATTTGGCGTGTGAGGAAAATGCTGTTTGTCAATTACTAACAATAGCATATGGATTTCCCAAATTTAGCTGCCAACATCACAGGGACTAAAAGAATTATGGTTAATGACATATCAGTTCAATCAAACATATCCCCAAACATATTTTGGTTTATAGAAAAGACTGATAAGCATCTCAACATATGCGAAATCTCCCATCTTTGTTACGAGCTACTCAGAGTTTGGTACAGTGATGACTGCAAGAGGAATTCATCACCATACTGGTATAGTGAGGCAGACAGATAGAGAGCAAGAGAAAGCCTTTAATACACATAGCTAGCTCAAGAAAAAACTTCACTGTATTCTCTGACAAACTCATCTTGTAAAGCTGAGTTGACCATGAATCCCTGATGCACAAAATGTCCACAACATATGCTTATGCTTGCACAGGTGAAGTCGAGCCACCATCCACACGCTGCATCACTCATCTCCAGGTGATGCTGCCTGGGAAGTCAACACCTTGATCACGCCATCTGGCGAGCCCTCTCAGACTCCCTCCCCCCTTTCCCCTAGACCTTCCGAATGGGACTCTTATTATCACCCTATTTACCCTCTGTCTTTCCACAGTCAAGTCTAATGAAATTAGGGACAAACATGAAAAATTACACGAAATTCATCAGTGCAGTATTTCACCCTGTTCGGTTTTCTTTTTTACGTCGGAACTCACGTACCTAGAAATAATTTTACTGAGTACATACAAAAGAAATGCCGGCAAACAGTATAGCTTCATTATGTGGTAAATATAATACTGCTTTATTTGACTGCGCTTTCATATTATTTCGTTATACGACGAACTTCAGCTAACAACCAGGCAGCAGAAAATTGTTTTATACTGCAATCAAATTCCCATACTTTATGAATTCATTTAAAACTGATTACAGAAACTCAGAAGTGTCCTCTCAAAAAGTGCGAGATCCCAGATCACGAGGAGCTAATTCCCAGTCACATGTGACAGAAACTAATTGACTTGACAACGAAAAATCCATTAAAAGACCCGACGTCGACAGTGATCCCATTATTGCCTGCTTAATGAATCTTCTCTGTCCTGACACATCCGGTGCTCATTTGTTTCTCAGTTTTCAGCTGTTTGTTCGCTAATTGCAAATATATATAAAAACTAGCTGTAATGTTTGAGATTTGCGTTTTTTAGTAATGGATTCTGATCAGTATTTATGTTTTAATTTCATGTTAATAAACTGGCACAGAAACCGTTACGCAAAATGATCGCATTGGCTGATCTTTGTTGAAGAGAGATACCAGCTTGTGTAAACAAGCCAGTGAAGACGATACTGAAGTGGAAGTGGACCCATGTTGATTATGACAACCTTTTATGCAGGAGAAGGAAACCTTGGATTTCTGCTTTCTCATTTTAGTACAAAGATATTGCAGCAAACACTTGCCATTTCTCATGTCGAAAGGAGTTTTATTTCTTTTTCAGAGAGAGAGAAAGAGAGAGAGAGAGAGAGAGAGAGAGAGAGAGAGAGAGAGAGAGATAAAATTAAGTTAAGTTAGTATGAGGCTTGAAACAGGACAAGAATCATCAGTCAATTTCCGCTAACTTGGGCACTTCTGAATTTTTTTTTAAGATTCTTTCTATTTCCTCAAAAAAAAAAAAAAAAAAAAAAAAAAGAAAGCCATAGTGTGACTTAAGGGAGGCGCTTATTCTGAAGATTAACTAACGTGTCCCTTAGACCGATATTCAAAGCGCAGAGTGGTAGATAGGTTGACGGAGACTTGAATTCGATTTTCTCACTGACATCTAAGCAGAAAGAGGAACACTTGAAGTTTGTTTTGTTAATGTCTAAATCTTAGCGTAAATGTTATTACTGGTTTTGTTTCAAGTTTAGAAATCATTTGTCCAATTTCATTATTTATATGGATTTCAGCTGCTTACTAACACATGGTGAAATCCTCATGTTAAAAATATACTGACACTTGGTTTTCTTTTATGTAATATGAATCCATGTCACATTTCGTAATAAGATTAGTTCTTCCTGTATGTTCTAAATACCGGGAATCCACACATTAACGCTCATTCAGTGATATGGATCTCAGATTTTGCTCTGTGCTGCGTCTGTGCAATCAGAAAGCCAATCTTGTTCGAATGTGTCCCACTTTGGGATGGAATGAGGTTCCATTTCACGTTAAGCTTCGCTTTGATTTGGTCGCCTCTGCAAGTTTTGTGTCCCATCGAGACAAAATACAAATAGTGTGCAAAATAAAATAGCTTAATCGTATGATATTTCTAGATCCTTTGATGGATTTCCTTCCTGAGAAGCAGAAGGAGAATGAGTTTTGCAAAAAGATTCTGCACTAAAATATAGATTAACAGGACTGCATTTTATCCGATTTATTGTAACGTTCCAGTCAAAAAAGGAAAGTATGTAGAAAGTCCTTTTATTCAGGTCGATTACCTTTCGATGAGCTGTCAAATACTCTTCAAAGTGGAAATAAATTTGTTTTGCTGATTCCACGATCAATTTAATACAGCTAACTGTCATCATATTATCTACTGGAGTCGCAGCTGTAAAATATTATATCAAATGAAGAGAAATATAAATGTCTTCCCTCATGCAACCGAGCAGAAATTAGATGTGTCAATTAATCCTAATATCTAATGAAACTATTAAGAATGCGTGATAAAGTGTAAAAAGAGAAAAAGTTTGTTTTCTTAACGGCAAGAAATTTTCTTTTTGTTCTATAATGCCCGAAGAGCACTAGAATGAAAGGAAAGATTAGACGCCATGGGAGTATTGGAATTATGTATTTCAGACAAGCAGAAAATGCAACAGAGGAGGATGGTGGACCTTCTTTCCCCCCTTCGAAGGACTCTCGCCAACTTTGAAAACTTCCAGACACAAGACGTGAAGGAGGCGACAAAGGGCTCCATGAAGCTGAGAGAGTCGAGGCCTCGACGCCTCTCGAAGGAGAGAGAAATCGCTCTCAAAAGAAAAGGTCAGGGAATCAGTACAGGATGGGAAGAGTTAAGAGGAGTTTGGCAGGTTTGAGAGGGGATGAGGAGACATTAAGAGAAAGGAGGAGAGGGAGGGACCAGAGAGGGTGAGCGGATGATCATTCTTTGCAATGTCAGACTTCTTCTTTCAGGCAAAGGTGACAATAAGAGGTCGAGGGGGAAGGAAAAATTCACCTCTTATCAATCTCATACAATTAAAAAAGTACCTTTCGAAGCAATGTCAGAGGCACAACGACTTTAATGCCTTCCATCTAAGCTGTCTATAATCCAGTGATAGGAATATTTTAAGGGTTTTGTATTTTCTATATCCACTGTCTTATACAATGCATAATTAAATATAAGAGATGACATTTTATATATATTTTTAATTGCAATTATTGAATTTGCCACATAAATTTGCGCACGAGCTTGCACACACACACACACACACACACGTATATGTGTGTGTGTGTGTATGTATGCGACTGTGTTTATGTGTATACTGCCTATATTAACTCGAGGTAAACAATAACACGAAATAAATTACTACATAAAAATGTCGAGTAAAGCTGAAATTCATTATTTTTCCTGACGAGACTAAGAAGTGTTATACAACACATTTCTGTGATATAAGGAACCACAGTCAATTTCCCCTAATCTTGAACCACGCATGGGTGTGGTCTTGAATTACGAGTAAGGAGTTTGTCTTGAATCACGAGTAAGGAGTTTATCTGATGAAGTATTCAAGAAACAGTTTCACCATCTCTAGAAGAGACGAAACGTCCTATTCAATAAAACTCGCATCAACATGAACTTTGGTGCTTTACCCCATAAGCTGCCTGAGAAACAGAGGAAGGTAGTGAGGAAAGTTCAGAATATTAATGATAAAACTAATAAACTAATAAATAAATATATATATATATATATATATATATATATATATATATAATACACATATATATATATATATATATATATATATATATATATATATATATAATATATGTATATATATATATGTATATATATGTATGTATATATATATATATGTATATATATATATATATATATATATATATATATATATATATATATACAATATATATATATATATATATATATATATATATATATATATATATATATATATATATATATATATATATATATATATATATATATATATATTTTAAAGGACACATATATGCATTTCATAGCTTCAATGCTTTAAGATGTTATCGTGGAAAGTTTGGTGCAGATGGTACTGATGGTTCTGACCGTCAGTTGCAAAATCTTTGTATTCAGCAAATAGTTTGATTCCTCAGCTCTTTGCGCGAGAAGCTCAGCAATATTGGAGATCAGGTGATCTCCGAAGTGTTATGTATATTCGTGAGTACGTGTGTTACTTTGATCTAGATTATGCCAAAATCTGCCCTAAAAGTGAGTTTGATCGTTCATTAACGTGATAGAACTGCAGTTGTCCAGTCATAATTTTGAAGTGGTTCCAGGCTTTGAAAATCGGCAGATAAGGTAGAGTTTCAAATCTCTGTTTTTATGGGAGAAAATTGAACTTGTGATTTTTACCATGACTTTCTAATCATTATGAACTTATGAACTGGTGTGGGAGATTTAATATGAATATTCATACCTCTTTTATATTATTATTTTGTTGTGTTACGTTTGCCATATCTTGGCTATGCATTTTACACTTTCCATTATTGTGTTTTGTGTTTCATATATTTTTGGGAGTTTTCTATCATGTTTAATTCTTTCGACAGATGTCTGTGGACTTGTTGGAATAACATGTGGACTTTGGGTTTTGATAAAAAGGACATGCAAGTCATTTGCAATGTCAGTCTCTTTATGTGGTAGACTGTTTTTTTTTTGACATGAATTTTTAGTTATTGATTTGGGAGTATGTGAGATTTTGGGGATTTCCAGGCTATTAGCCATAATGAGACTTCTTTAGTCAGAAGTGCTTTGCAGTTTAGAGTTTAGTTATCTGACTCGATAATTCATTTATTATGCATTTTAATCTTTGCTTTGTTTTATTCATTTCTTGTTGGGTTATTTGAATAATAAACCTATTTTTGTAGGAACGATTGTGTTTCTTTAAATAGTCCATTTAATTGACTTGTGAGAATGAGAGAGGTCGGGTGGATGAGCTTGATGTGAACGATGAGAGAGAGAGAGAGAGAGAGAAAAAGAGGTGAGTGGAATCAGGGTTGAACCTTTTACGTCTTTTCCTGAAGTTAGATCGCTAAGATCACGCTACGCATACACTTCCAAAAAAGTGTTGATCTGTTACCTGTAACAGAGTTTAATGGTGGCAGCGGTGTCCCATGTCTTTAATGGTGGCAAGCGGGTAAAAGTTAAATAGTCTTAATTGGGGTTAGCGAAAGAGGGAGATTACTAATAGACTAATTGGTAACGTTGATGCCCAAGACACAGACTAGCCTCGGGGCAGAAGCGACCAGTCAGTCTTAAGAGAGGGAGTTTCATAGGGGAGTCGGGTTACGTGTGTAATACGGGGAATTTTTTTTTTTCGTCTCTATTCGAGTATTGGGAGTGGGGAGTTGTGAAATAGATCTGGGTGACCTCTAGAGCAATTTTGGGGTTAACAAAATACCCAAATAAGTGTGATCAGTGGCGATTGTGAGTTAATTAAGCAAAGTGGTGATTCAACAAAAATCACGCTTGTCTCTCTGCTTCGTCTTCGAGATGGTGACGTCACAGGTTGCACATAGCTCTGGTTTCTGTTAGCAAGTCACGAGTGATAAGTGCTCCATTTTCTGTTCAAATTGGTGAGTACCCCATTCTCGTAAGTTGCGCAGAACTCCGTTTTCTGTTCTTCTTTTAGAGGGGGTAACTTTTGCCTTTCTCTAGTGTTCTTTTTGGTTCCTTTTATGTTGTTACGCTCAGGGCGTGTAATCACTTACAAAATGCCGGACGATGCAGTAAGTACATCCCAATCAGTTGTGGTGCATAAAGTGACGAACATTTAGCGCAGAATTACTAATTTTAAAGGGTTAGTTGACGGGAAGCCAACCCAAAATATAGAAACTTTCAATGAGTCAGTGAACAATTATCTGAATTCCAAGAAAATTACGAATGGCGCTGAAGCTTTAACAGAAGCAAAATCTTTTCTAGATCTAGACAAAGGAGATGTTGGGAAACGGGCACGCAGTTTGGGGTTCAGAAGGTGTAAAACTTGGAATGAACTGCAGAAATTTCTACGAGCTACTTATGGCGGAGTTCAACGTGAGTGTGCAGTTCGGAATTTGCGAGCGTTTCTCAAAATAAAGAAGGGCAATGATTCACTGGTCACATACAGTGCGTGCTTTATTTGATGCAGTGAGTTAAAGAAATCTATAACAGGCTCTCCATGGGTAACTGGAAATAATATCTCCTTAGATAATTTTGAAAGATTGTTACACTTTGCTTGCCTTTTAACGTCGGTCCCAGATGTAATTGTAGATAGTTTTGAAAAAAGAATTGATCTGGATACAGACGAATCCTCTTTGTTTGCACAGATTAATAAAAATCTATCAAAATGCCCGACACTGGACAGTAGTTTTGTACAGGGAGGTGCAAAAGATGTCTGCTGCGTTTCAAAACCACAGAACAATGCTAGTCCTCGCATTCGGGAAATGATGCAACAGCGAAGACATGTGCACGAGTAGAATCGAAGAAAATTCCAGAGAGATCAGTCACAACGATACGTTGTTTTAATTGTGATAAACTAGGACATAGTAAATCAAATTGCAGAGTGAGATATTGTTCAGTTTGCAAATCTTCAGATCATGGATGGAGATTTTGCCCAGCCACAAAGAATAGAGATTATTCAGGGAAGTCACGGGGAGGTTTTTCTAGATATGACAGGAGAATTCCACATGTTGCAAGTTCTAGATACACAAAGGAACAGCAGAATTTTCACAAAATAAGTTCGAAGACGGACACAGGATAATGAGTAATCAGGCCTTAGAATCACCAGAACCTATGCCGATTGTACGTGGATTTTCTAATGGCAGTGAAATTTCTATTTTCATTGATTCTGGTAGCTCAGTTAACTTAGTAAATGCTGACCTTTTTCACTCGAAGTTTCCAGAGTGCAAATTAGCCCCTACTAGTGAGACAGTGTGTGATATACAAGCGAGGAAACTGAATATTCTAGGTTCGTAATTTCTTACGCTTTGTATCGGCGGAAAGACAATAGTAGAATCATTTTTGGTCATAGAAGGACTAGCCTTAGGTGAAATGGTTTTGCTAGGACACCCTTCTTGCATGCGACATAACATCAACATTCTTACGGGAATTCAGGGGATTACAATAGGTGAGTCAGGTTGTTTTGTTCCATATATACACAGGAAAAAAACTTGTGAGAAACATAAGACACAGTCTGAGACATGTGTAACACAGTCATTAGAGAGTGAAGATATTCCGCAAAAGTCTTTCAAAGGATTTTTGTTGGAAGATATTGAATTGCAACCGCAAGTTCCTACATTGGTTAAAGTGTCGATGAAAGAGAAAAAGTTTCCTTCTCAAGTATGCGTTGTTGAGGGAACCGAGAAATTCAAAGACGTTGTGAGTACGGTGTCAGTAAATGAAGTTTCAGTCGCAGGCGTGACTTCAGTAGAATTAGTTAGCTATCAAGACTCAGTGAAAAATATCACAAGGGTACTTATGTAATTGATTTTGAAGAGTTTAATGAAGAACATAAATTAGTGAGTTTTTGTGGAGACGGGAATATGTTTCCTAACGAGGAGCAACAGTTCCGAAGTCAGGTTCTGCATGAACACTTGGCTAAAGTTGATTATCCAGAGTATTCAGATAAAGTAGAGAAAGTGTTGAAAGAATATTTAGATATCATTGCTTTGAAGGGAGATAAATTAGGAGTTACAGATGTTTTAGAACATTCAATCCGCCTAGAAAAGGGTACCAATCCCATATATATTCCAGCATATCGAATTCCTTTTAAGATCAGAGAAGAAGTAGAAAAAGGAAGTTCAGAGGTGGGAGTCGGAAGGCATTATCAGGCCGTCCAATTCTCCGTTTAATTTTCCTTTGCTTGCAGTTCCTAAGAAAGACGGTAGTATCAGAGTTTGTGTAGATTTTCGTAAATTGAATGAAAAACATGCCCAGATAGATATCCGGTAGCTTGTTTGCCTGATTTGTTTGTTGAGATCGGTGGCAAGAATATATATTCATCTATAGATCTTATGCAAGGGTTTTACAGGTTCCGCTTTGTGAGAGTAGCCGTAAATATACAGCATTTTCGGTACCAAAGGGACATTACGAGTTTAATAGGATGCCTTTCGGATTACAAGGGTCCCCAATAACATTTACTAGACTGGTTAACACAGTACTTCATGACTTGTTAGGAAAGTCGGTGTTTGTGTACATGGATGACATTCTCATATGCACAGATACAATTGAAGAACATTTAAAGGTGTTAAAAGAAGTCCTCAAGCGATTACGGTTCGCTGGATTAAAGGTCAAATTGGCCAAATGTGAGTTTCTGAAGAGAAAATTGTCTATTTAGGACATGTTATCTCTAAAGAGGAGTCAGAGTGAATGATGAGAAAGTTAAAGCCATTGTGAATTTTCCAATTCCCAAAACCAGGAAACAGATTCGTTCGTTCCTAGGTATGTCAGGTTTTTTTCGCCGTTTTGTGCGGAATTTTTCTACAATAGCGTCTCCATTGACAGATTTGTTACGAGAAGATGTTAAGTTTGTTTGGGGTGATAGTCAACAATTAGCTTTTGAGAAGCTTAGGAACGCTTTGGTGAACCCACCTGTTTTGAAGTTTCCAGATTTTAGTCAACCGTTCACCTTAGTGACTGACGCGAGTCAGGAAGGTATAGGTGCGTGTTTGATGCAGAAATTTGAGGGGAAATTACACCCAATTGCTTTTTATAGCAGAAAGTTCAAAACGCGTGGTAGTAACGAAAGGCTGATGTCAGTTGTGGACAAGGAGGCTTTCACAGTCGTCTCTAGCCTTGTTCATTTTAAGATGATGTTGTTGGGAAATAAAGTTGAGATTTTTACAGATCATCAACCGTTGTTAGAGCTTTTTAATAAGCCAAATTTGTCGCCCAAGAGAGCACAGTGGTTCCTAACATTGAGAGATTTTGATGCAAACCTCAAATACATTGAAGGTAAGCATAATGTAGTTGCAGATGCATTGAACAGACATTTTCCGATCGAGGATGAGGGAGTACAAACCGAATCCTGTGTGGGAGAAGAGAGTAAATATTTGGTGTCTAATGTCTCTGATACTAGTAGTTCTGAGATATCGCATGTAGAGGACATACACGTTTCTACAGTGCATACTTCGGGGAGAAATAGTGAGTCGGCAGTCTCGGGAGAGATTGTTGTTCGTGATAGTGAGAGTAACGCCGTGTGTTATATTATGGGTGAAAATGTCACTTGGGGACATAGGCTTGCTCGAACAAAAGCAAGATGAAGATAAATTGTTGTCAGATGCTAAGGCATTTCTTAGGGAGTTTCACCGAAGAAAGGGTATAAGTTGCCTTTTTCTGGTCTAGAGTTGGAGAATAATTTATTGGTGAGAAAGTTAACTATAACTTGCGAAGTACTCGAAGCATGGGTGAAATTACACAAATCATCGTGCCAGAGAGTCTAGTACCACAAGTTCTAGACATTGTACATTGTAAATTTGGTTCTCCTCATTTAGGTGTGGACAAGACGTATGAAAACGTCAGGTCAAAGTTCTTTTGGAAAAATATGTTTTCCGCAGTAGAAGCCTTTGTGAAAGAAGTGCGCTATTTGCAATGCAAATAAGCCAGCGACGACAGTGTCGTGTTGTTTGGGTTCATATCCCGTACCACATAGGCCATTTCAGAGAGTGCATATGGATATTCTGGGTAACTTCTCAGAGTCCGCTTATGGTTATAGACATTTATTAGTAGTTGCTGACGAGTTAACTCGTTTTGTTGAGATTTTCCCACTGAAGTACAAATCAGCTGAGGAAGTTGCTATAGCGTTCTTTAAGGGGATAATTTGTCGATATGGTGTTCCTGAATGTCTGATCACAGACAATGGTAGGGAGTTTATTAATAAGACTTTAGACGGTCTTGCTAATTTATTGGGGAATAAAGAAAGTATCTATAATCCCGTATAGACCTGAAGCAAATGGGTTATGTGAGAGGGCGAATCGGAAAGTAATCGAAGCTTTGAGCATGACGGTGGGTGGTTCCGATACACATTGGGACAGATCGTTGGATGAAGTGCGATATAGTATCAATACTATGATGAATGACACAATTAAGATATCTCCAGCAGAAGCTTTGTATGGGTACAAGTTGAAAGGACCTTTTGATTTGTTACCAGAGCGAGTTCAAGGTGATGTTACGGTCACTTCGTTGATAAATACAGCGAGAGAAAGATTTGCACGTATCAGTAAAGAACTTGAACTTAGTTCGCGTGCAATGGTAGAGAAAAGTAACGCGAAATCGAGGGGAGTGGCTTTTTCGATGGGTGATAGAGTGTTTGTTAAAGTGAATGTTTGGAATGATGTGAATTATAAATTAAGTCCGAAGTTCCACGGACCTTTTGAGATTGTAGAGATCAAAAAGAGGGAATAGATTTGTAGTTAAAGATGTAATTACTGGAATGACGAAATTGACCCATGTTTCGAAGTTGAAAGAAAGTTGGGATGTAATGGAACATTTGTATATAGTTGTGTAATGGAACATTTGGTTAGATAAATGGGTTAATATTTGTATATATATGATATTTATTTATTTTTTTGTCTCTTGTTCATTTTAGATGTTGAAGTTCTTAATCATTTGTTTTCGAATGATTTTGGGAATTGAGACATGGGCTAATTTCATACGAGATTTGACCGTGTGTTAGTGTGTTATTTGTTATGGTGTTATGATGAGTTTTGTCATCTGACGCAATGTCGTGTGTTGTTTAGGATTTTTTTTTTGGGGAAGGTACTTGGTATATCGGACCGAACAAGTCTGATCTTTTTTTTGAAACAATTGGATTTTTTTCCAGTTTCTTTTTTTTTAAAATGAAGGAGCTGTATTGTGAGTAATTGTAGTTGTTAAGATCATGGGAGGCGATTGCCATTACGTCAATTGCTATTTTGTTGAGAATTAGTCAGGTGTTGCGAAATATTTGCTAACCGGAGTAGAACTTTCATGTCTTTTACGAGATATGATACCTTTTAGTGTTTGGATAGGATTCTCGAGTATTTTTTTTTGTTGGATAGAATTTTTTTTATGAGTGAGTTCCGTAGAGTTATTGTGTGCTTAGTAGTGAGTTGACTGTGATTATTCTGGATACACACTTGGAATTAGTTCACATTGTGAGTGTTTGACTTTTGCATTAGTAGTTTTGTTTGGTTCAGTAACATGAAACCTTTTTGTTATTAGACCTTTTTCGAGTGCTTTTGGGAGACTCAGTAGTGATATGGGATGGATTAGAGACCATGTTCATTTTGGGAGATCAATATCAAGGTTCGGGAGTTGATTATAAGACAAGTTGTACTTTAGTTAGAGAGAAGTATGTGTGTGACAGTAGTATTTTCCAGTTGCGAGTTGTATCTGTGGGTGGTTGTGAATTATCATTAGTTCATGGACAGACTCCGACAGAATGTGACTTTAGACAGTTCCTGCGAGATTACCACATTGTGTCCACCAGAACCCTTGCTGCCGTGTTTTGCAAGGAGTGTGCAGTTACAATGATGTGCCAGAACAACAAGTCGACATCGTTCGTGCTTCGAGGGTCCAAGCCGTTCGACTCATCCTGCAGAATCCTGTCTACGGACTTTCTCGTACTTAGCCGTGCTGTATTCAACAGTTCCGAGAAGATAATTATGCGTCATACGCATAACGAGCATTTATAGTGGCGGTACCTACAACCAAAGGTGCCAATGACTGTTCCACCGTTGGAAGACATCGACGATCCTGTGATGTTCCAGTATCAGGAATATATTATGCCGACAATTTTAATTGTCTTAATAGCTGTTTTACTGATAATTCTTGTTGTGGGGGTAGTAAAGCTTATTCGTGTTTGTAAGATTACATGTAAAGGCTCTAAGAACACAACCCCAGTGACTTTGGAAGTGCGTCATGAGAGCAGTCCTTAAAGCTGCAGTGCAGTAGACATTGCTAATTGAGCATAGCCCTATCTGTTATGTTTTATACATATGCTTTTGTTTTTAGTTCGCCATTAAGAGAGCGAGACGCTCTTATGGGGTGGCCGAGCTCTATTTAAAGGACACATATATGCATTTCATAGCTTCAATGCTTTAAGATGTTATGGAAGAATTTGGTGCGTGAGATGGTACTGATCGAAGCCGTCAGTTGCAAAATCTTTGTATTCAGCAAATAGTTTTGATTCCTCAGCTCTTTGCGGCTCAGCAATATTGGAATCAGGTGATCTCCAAGTGCTATGTATATTCATGAGTTCGTGTGTTACTTTGATCTAGATTATGCCAAAATCTGCCCTAAAAATGAGTTTGATCGTTCATTAACGTGATAGAACTGCAGTTGTCAGTCATAATTTTGAAGTGGTTCCAGGTTTTGAAAACCGGCAGATAAGGTAGAGTTTCAAATCTGTTTTTATGGGAGAAAAATTGAACTTGTGATTTTTACCATGACTTTCTAATCATTATGAACTTATGAACTGGTGTGGGAGATTTAATATGAATATTCATGATCTTTTATATTATTATTTTGTTGTGTTACGTTTGCCATATCTTGGCTATGCATTTTACACTTTCCATTATTATGTTTTGTGTTTCATATATTTTGGGAGTTTTTTATCATGTTTAATTCTTTCGACAGATGTCTGGTGGACTTGTTGGAATAACATGTGGACTTTAGGTTTTGATAAAAAAGACATGCAAACCATTTGCAATGTCAGTCTCTTTATGTGGTAGACTGTTTTTTTTTTTTTTACATGACTTTTTAGTTATTGATTTGGGAGTATGTGAGATTTTTGGGATTTCAGGCTATTAGCCATAATGAGACTTCTTTAATCAGAAGTGCTTTGCAGTTTAAGTTTAGTTATCTGACTCGATAATTCATTTATTATGCATTTTAATCTTTACTTTGTTTTATTCATTTCTTGTTGGGTTATTTGAATAATAAACCTATTTTTTAGGAACAATTGTGTTTCTTTAAATAGTCCATTTAATTACTTGTGAGAATGAGAGAGAGAGGGTGGATGAGCTTGAGAGAGAGATGAGAGAGAGAGAGAGAGTTTCGGGCTGAGAGAGAGGAGAAAAAAAAAATGGCGAGTGGAATCAGGGTTGAACCTTTTATGTCTTTTTCCTGAAGTTAGAAAAAGGCTAACTCCCATCGCCTTCTGAAGACACTTCAAAAAAAGTGTTGATCCGTTCCTGTATTCAATATATTTATATATATAATATATATATATATATCATCATCGCTGAATATAAATATATATATATATATATAATATATATATATATATAATATATATATATGGAAAGATTTATATATATATTATATATATATAATATAAATATATATATATTCATAAAACAAATCCTTGGGGATGGAATTTTGGAAATTTATTATTATAGACTAACTTAAGAGGGCCAAGGGGGTTCGATTATGATCAAAAAGGAATACTTGTGGAACTTACCTTAGAATAACATTGATTTACATAAATAATGAACAGTAGCCAATCTGGAAGACAATTCTTTTCCATTTAAAACGTTTAAACAGAAAATGGGACAAGTATGTGAGACCAAAAATATCAGCATTTTTATGTAAAATGCATTTTCCTAACATACAAACCGGGTCCTTTACATATGGGGATAAGAATGTTTGAAAATAGGCCAAAAAAATAGACTAACAAGCTGGGCATGAGGCTGGCAACTGTGGTGAACCACAGTGCTAACCGCCCAATTCGATTTCATCAATTTGCTTTCTGGTCTAGGGCAGATTGTGGAGCCCTGAGGTGAATTAACCTGAGTAAAGGACCTCCCAGGTTTGTATGTTGGGAAAATGCATTTTACCTTATAAATTTATTTGTTCCTACACAAATACAAACCCTCAGTCCTCTACATATGGGGACTCAGATTCAGTGGGGAATCTGGTGGAGGTCTCTGAATGAATGGAATTCAAACACCTCATATAAACCTGGGGTAGAGCCAGGGGACATGGCCACTGGACTGAGAGGGTTATGAGAACCGTCGTGCTACCAGCCAGTCTACTAGACCGTCCTTGCTGTGGCAGGTTGGCAGTAAGTGACCGCACAGCAACTTGTTTCCAGGAAGACCATTCTCACTTACACTAGATGTGGGTGAGAATTTAATTTTCATTTGGACCAGAATGTAAATGGGTTTAAATTTTTAATTAGCCCGCATTCCCCTCTCCCTGCCTTGCAGGGAAATGGTTGACATTACATCTAATAAGTACCTGAAGGTAACAAATACAGGACACTCAAGTAATGAAACTCACCTGCATCAGACATCTGGTTCAGCTTTATATAGCCCTAACTCTCTGCCCGAGGGGAAAAAGGGTAGGATGATAGGGGAGGATGGGGGAGCCAGTCACTCACTGTTCACACCCACTCACTTGTGTACAACAGACGAGCTGCAACTCTGTCCCTACAGGAGCTGGGTGGTTACACAACTTGTTGAGCAGCCACCATCGGACCCAAGGAAAAAGTGTCCAAGGACTGATGTGTAACGTCTCCTAGGTAAGAAGAGGTGAATGTGGTCTGGCGTGACTATTGGCCCCCGCCCTTAGTACCTGCTGGACCGAAGAGGTTCTTCGGAATGGTAGGAAGGGGCGCAATCCCCTGATTTCATGAGCACGGGGGTGTGGGGGAATCAAAACGTCCTCTCAAAGCCCATGCATACGATTTTGATAACCTCACGAAGCCAGATAGATATCGTGTTCTTAAACACTTCTGTCTTGGGGTAGTCCCAGTGCTAACGAAGAGTCGCCAAACTCAGGCCTGAGATGCAACGTGTTCTCTTCAGATAGCGCTGTAGCACCCGTACAGGACAGAGCCGTAACTTGTCAAGGTCATTATTTACAAAGTCATTGAGGAAGGGATCGTAAAGACTCAAAAACGTCCAGGGACCATTGGGTTTTGAGTTTTGCTACAAATTCTGGGACAAATTCGATTTACCATTCCCCACCCCTCGAGTGTTTGACTGCAAAGAAAGTCCCTGCAATTCGCTAATCCTCTTCGCCAAAGCCAGGGATAAAGGAGGGCGGTCTTGAGGTCAGATCCCTGTCTGTGGCTTCTCGTGCGGCTCGTAAGGGCGCAGTAAAATTCTCCGAAAAAATGCAGTAAAACACGTCCCCACTCGGGGCCTGAGCTCCTCGGTGGGCAAGACCATTCAGCTCTTCATCACTAAGGATATTTCCAGGGATGATGAAATATTGATGCCTTTCAGCTTCAGGACCAAGGCTAAAATATGCCTATATCCTTTCACATATATGAAACCGATATAGAGCTTTTTCCCGATGAAGAAAGACAAGGAAATCCGCTACCTGCTGAAGAAAATCGGCCGGAAAATAACCCTGTCTCGACACCAACCACAGAAGATGGCTCACTTACCCTGGTAAGCCACTGCGGAGGACTTCCTGAGGTATCCCGCCATCTCTGTTGGTCTGCCTAGGAACACGGTTGGGAAGTCTCTGCTCTTGTTTTTCAAAATTGACGTGGGCTTGGCGTGTCTTTGCCCATCCAGGTATACCTGAAAGAATAGTCTGGCGCCAGTCAAGAAGTCAAGGGAAAAATGCTCTTAACGATTATGTGGTTACAGCTTAAGATCCTAGCTCCCCTTTGCGCGGCTTGTGCCCTATTATACATATAACCTCTCTGATCTGAACTCGCAAACACTACCCCACAGAGGCAGGGGAATTTAGGTGTGTTCTTGTGGTAGGGGTTGAGGGTGAGGAAGCCATTGTTTAACAGGCCGTTTATTTCCGGCCAGGAGAATGGAATGTAGGGGACTCCTTCTTAGTTCAAAAAATGGGTGCTAACCTGGGATTTTTGCCAATTTCTTGGCCTACAATTCAACTGAAAGGTGGTTTATACCTTGAATAATTTAGTTCCTAGGATGCCTGATGAGGGATTTTGGAATGTAAATTCTTGACAATATATATATATATATATATATATATATATATATATATATATATATAGATGTATATAACATCATGTATACATACACACACACACACACACACACAAACACACACACACATATATATATATATATATATATATATATATATATATATATGTAATTTCCTTCCATTCATATGTTTGTATTATGTAAGTATAAATACATAATATATAAACATATTCATACATATAAATATATTTTTATATAAGTATATCTGCAACATCCATATAATATATATATATATATATATATATATATATATATATATATATATATATTCTATAACATACATATATAATATATATATTGCAACATATATATGTATATGGTTGTATATATATATATATATATATATATATATATATATATATATATATATATATATATACATATATATATATATATATATATATATATATATATATATATATATATATATATATATATATATATATATGTATGTATGTGTAAAATGTAAACTTGAAGCTAAACAAATTTATATCATTATATATATATATATATATATATATATATATATATATATATATATATATATATATATATATATATAACATATATATATATATATATATATATATATATATATATATATATATATATATATATATATATATATATATACTAAATTACCTAAACCTGGCAGCTTATTCACTATTTCATGTTCAGCAGTGATTTAAATGGAGGGTAAAATACTGTTGACATCTAAAAAAAGCTATCAAAATCACTGGGACTTCCTTTAAAAATAATGAAGACATCGCAGCACCAATTTTTTCCCTAAAACCCTCCCCATTAAAATCAAAAAACTGTGGATGAAACACAAAGGCATATAAAGTCTAAAAACTGTTCAGTCGTTAAAGGAAAATTTACATTGCCACTAACTACTGTTCCTTAAGATTTCGTAATAAATATTCAAGGGGGTGCAATAGTAAAAATGGCTGCTACCTCTAGACTGGCCATCTTGCCTTGGATATCACCTGTTTTCTAAGCCTGTCAGTGAAGTCACCAGAATGGATTAGATGAGCACTAGAAAAAGCGCAGTGCCCAATAATGGGCTTAATTGTTCAGCTATCGAATCAGCCAAAACAACTTGCGGTGATTCACATGCTGCTATTATATGACGTAGCAGGCAGCAAGCTTTATGGATTTTCGTAGGCCATAAAAAGTATGGAAGGTTGGTTATTTTGTTAGAAATTTTGTTCAAAATTAACTGCTTCTGTTCTTCTTCAATGAATTACCTATTTTCTATACTTTCCTGTTGAATTTTAATTGTAAGGAGGTTACTAAAGGTAATTCTGATAGTTTGAAATAGGCATTATTATCACTAAGCAAGACGTTAGCTTTGTAAATATATGTCCTTCTCCATAATTACCATATGCTGATTGTGAGCTGAAGTACTACAGAGAAAGTGGTAAGGGATTGCCCATTAGATTCAGTGAGCACAGAAGATCCTACAGTTTACCTGCCAAAAATAGTGGCCTTGTCTGACAAGACCATCACATAAACTGGAATGGCTCGAAAGTCATTTTTAACAACAAAGATACAGACATCAAGAGATTGGTCGAGGAAGCTGTCATAAGCAGCGGTGATGGTTGTATGGAGGGCAACAAATCTTTCACGCAAGACGATAAATTTACGGATGATGTAGACAGTATATCAAATGTTTTAAGATTAGTATTTTTAATTCCGCTGACAGTCATTTAGCCACATCTGATGCTGCTGCTGCTCTCCTTTCGCTCAGGTAACACGGTTGCACTTAACAACCCAAGTTACAGGTGCCAAGCTGCTCTGGACGATCATCGGAGTCACCCATTGATGAACTACCACTTTAGACACTCAAGGAGGCTAGCTGGTATATCTATGGAGAACGATGGTATTACCAGAATTACAGGATTGGCTATCTTCAAATTACGACAAGTTTCCTTTTGTCAACCACAGGTTTAAATTGTTTTTTTATTTTTTCAAAACTTTTCACTTCCATGACTCGATTGAGAAGGAGAATCAAGCAAGTTCTTTAAAGCGCTCGTTTTACATATATTTCTAATATGTATTTACATTTACACCACTGTGGATTTCTCTACCATTCTAGTGACTTATGTTTTATGACATTTTTATGAATAATGATAATAATAACAATAAAATTATCTATGCAGCAGGAATTATTTCAGGCTAGTATGTATGAGGCAATTGCAGTGTATGATCAACCACCAATAGCGAATACATTATTACTATTTGGTCTGATCGCTGCTTGGCAATTTGTACGCAAATTCAGCTGATGCAAGCTGGACAGAATTTGGTCTATGCTCAACGATGCCAGAAAAAAACAAGAAAAAAAAAAAGGAAACAGAGGGATATAGGAGTTGCCTTGGGTTCTGAGGCTTTCATTTCTATAATGTGTAGTATATGGCATTCGGATTTCAGATCGATAAAAGTATATTAATGAACATCCTCAGACGGATCAAGAATTACAATTAAAAATAGAATAGTACAAGAAATAGCAGCAGAAGGTTCGAAGTGTGTAATTCACTCTCATTTGCAACCAGGAATTAGAACTAACTTGTTTTTGTCAGAAAGGAGACAGTAAAATGGCTATATAAATAAAAAAATTAATAATTTCTGATATCCACTGACATGAATATTCTGGGATTCCAACATGCGTCTTTCGCCCTCGACTCTTCACTTTCATGATGGTTATTTGGCCTTTCGTCTTAACAATGAAAAATACTTGCACCTATATCATGGTAGTTATCATGATTAGTTCACATATGAAAGTGTTCATACCCACTTCTTTCATACTGCAGAATGGAGTATACTGCAGTTATAGCCAAGTCTTCAATAATGACAAAATCATCAGATATACTGTATATATATATATATATATATATATATATATATATATATATATATATATATATATATATATATATATGTATATATATATATATATATATATATATATATATATATATATATATATATACATATACACATTATATATATATATATATATATATATATATATATATATATATATATATATATATATATATATATATATATACACATTATATATATATATATATATATATATATATATAAATATATTACATATATTATATATATATATACATATATATATATATATATATATATATATATATATATATATATATATATATAATATTAAAATAAATATATATATATATATATATATATATATATATATATATATATATATATATATAAATGAACAGTAATATTAAAATAAATCAGTTTGGGAATATGCCCAATACTTTTCAAGTCTGAATACCTGACAACACAATTTTATATAAATTTTTGTCATTTTTAATTGAATAACACACATATTCACTCCGTATGAGACTATGATTGGCCATGAATAGTCATCAACTCCATTAGAATGTTATGAAGAATAATAATTTTTTCGAATACAAAACAGAGAAAAATTAATTCCTTTTTACTTTTCCAGTTACCCTATAGAATTAGGAGGTCCTTTTCATAGTATCTGAATTCCAAGGAACCTTCTAGTGGGCTTATGAAGAAATCTAGGATCCATGAATAAAAATAAAATGATTTTTCATATGGGTAAGACGACGATTATCTTAAGAACTTTGCACTAAACAGCAAATACTGGTGACACGGAGGAGGCCTCTTGTAACATCGCCATTATTAAGGAAATGGCACGATTTCGGTCTCTCCGAATACAGCGGAAGCTGGCGAACAAATGCGAAGCTCAAGATGCCAAAAAACGAGCTCCTTGAGTCTGCCTTGAACAACATGAATATTCATTCCATAATCAGTTCAGTTTGCAAGATGATAGTGTCTTGAATATATCATTCTCTTGATCATTTGCCAAATAATGTTCATCCTCAGTTTGGGTAAGAATGCCTTGCAAGATTAGTTAGACCGAGGCACTCACTTGTGAAACGTCAGGAGAAAAACGCGTGCAGGCACTAGCCACATCTGAATGAGACCAAAGGGAGAAATGAAAGCACAGTCTAGTGAACACAACGAGATAAAAATTAGGGCTTGAATTAGTGAAATGCCTCTCAGGTTAAATTGAGTGCGGAGGGATTCGCTGGAAGGCTGAGGGCGCCTGCAAAACTGTTGCAGCTTCAAGAGAGCACAGACATACAAACATACACATAATATATATATATTTTGATATATATATATATATATATATATATATATATATATATATATATATATATATATATATATATATATATATATATATATATACATATATATATATATATATATATATCGCAGGTAACAGTAAATTGTCAGCGTCCATGGACACAAGGGTTAAAACAAAACGAAAAATACGGTAATGAATAATTGATAACTGCATAAGCGTCAATTATTCTTTCTATTGTATCCTTTTCCGCAAAATGACAAGTTCTTGAGTTGCAGGGAAAGGAAACGACAGCATTAATTAACGAGGCAGATGCTTGTATAACAAATTCGATAGACAATAATAAGACATTTCAGTCATCAAGGACAACAAGGGCTTTTATCACTCCATTCAGGAGTCAGATTGGCCAGAGTCATATCACGTGACCTGAGAGAATCTTTCTAGGATGCCTCGCGCTGAGTCTAGCTTACTTTTCCGGCCCGTTCCATGAAAAGCAATACTTCGCTCCTTTCAGAAAAACACATCATTTCCGACCCGCTAAACAAATGCTTCTCTTGTGATTCCAGAGACGTCTTCGGAAAAACCTATTTCAGTTGCCTTCCTCTTAAAGTTTTCAAAGTCTTGTTAAACTTTGAGAAAATGTTACTAATGTTTTCAACTAAACAACAGATTCTTTTCCATATACATTATTATGAATAAA
>NC_089787.1:13017808-13040308 GCF_040412425.1 Macrobrachium rosenbergii
ATATATATATATATATATATATATACATACATACATACATACATCTGTACATACATACAACTCTATACATATATATATATATATATATATATATATATATATATATAATATATATATATATATATATATATATATATATATATATATATATATGTATCTTTCTATATACATATATATATATATATATATATATATATATATATATATATATATATATATATATATATATATATATATATATATATATATATATATATATAGATATATATATATATATATATATATATATATATATATATATATATATATATATATATATATATATATATATATATATATATATATATATATATATATATATATATATATATATATATATATATATATATATATATAATATATATATATGTATATGTATATACATGCATATATATGTATATACATACATATATATATATATATATATATATATATATATGTATATATATATATATATATATATATATATATATATATATATATATCTCTCTCTGTATATATATATATATATATATATATATATATATATATATATATATATATATATATATATATATATATATATATATATATACATATATATATATATATATATATATATATATATATATATATATATATATATATATATATATATATATATATATATATATATATATTGTTAAAGAACTCCATTGTCCCGATAAGATAATAATTCATCAAAAAAGCTGGGTTTTTATTTTGAAGTTCGAATAAGCATTTCCAGGCACTTTGTGAGCTTTTAAAAAAATAAAATAAATTACCCTTATTATGACAAGCTTACCAAGCTTCAAGGTAAGATTTACCAGCAACACATAAGACAGGAATGCACTGAAGATACCTAGATTTATTACAATGAATTATTTGTACATCCTCGAATTACTGGCTGAGGCACGAACACATTCACCACAACCCAATCAGAATACAGTTCAGCAATCACGTAAACGATAGTTAGAGGATAGTGCCAGGGAGAAAGGAGAAACAAACAACCATACTATGTCAGTAGTAAGTGGGGAGATGAAAGAGAGAGGAAAAACCTTAACCCTAACTCTACACAATATTTACAGTAATATACCATTACATGGATACGGTTTGCGTGGATGCTGAAAACAATGACAATCTATGAAGCAGTTGATCAAACGAGTAATGGTCTCGATGGCACTTCGGCAGCGTGGTCATCCCAGGACACTAATGCTTATCCATAAGGGAATGAGTCTATTCTGGATACAAAGAAGGCACATAATCAGATGCTTACTCTTATTTGTGACAATATTGAGGACATATTTGTTTTGATTTACAAAATTTCTAAGTGATATTTAAGTATATAACGGCCAAGATGAGGCTAAATTTAATGCATATCCCATTGACCTCACTGAAACAATTCGTTTCTGTAAACTTAATATGGTAATAATAGTATTGTTTGTAAATTTACTAATAATATTGTTCATAAACTTATTAATTAAAACGAATCTATCTATGAGGGATTCAGTCACACTTGTATATATGTTCTCAGCCAATTGTCCTGATGAAAATCCAAGCCGGCCACTTTACACGAAATCCCATCATGCTCGAAACACTCGCCTCCAAGCCCACGGATTGCTCGCCAATATGCGGCTTAGGGGAAATTCTTCTGTGTAAAATCCTTTGTTCAGTTCCCCTCTCTCTGTCAGACAGACGAATGACTGTTCTATGAACATAGGTAGAGACTGAGGGACATCTTTTTGTTCATGAGGAATGTCAGACTGTAGACCATTATTTTGTTACACACGTAGGTTCTTTTTAGCAGCAGAGAATAACAACATGGAAATTTGACAACTAGTTTAGATTGCGTTCGCTATAAGCTGGGAACATGAGAAGAAACATCTAATTTGAGACCGATTTGCAGGTGGGTTAATATATCCATTACGCGTCTTCTTGGTCAGTTATAAAAGAATATAGAAAATGAGTGACCACTGGCTCAGTGGTCAAAGTCACTGCACGACGTAGTTTTCACAGTAAATCAGGCAGTGGTCCGAATCCCGCTGCTAACGAAGCGCGTATCAATTATTCCCGAGGTATGCTGAATCGGATATTAAACAGTATCTGTTGCTAAATATTTGTCATTATAAAAAAATTATAAAAAAGTGTCACAGTGTGCTCTTATAACAAATGTCCAAACTGGCATAAGGCCAGATTATCTCCCACCACAAGCGTCCTCATCCGCTGGAGGAAACGACGCATACAGGAATGGTGGTCAGATCTCTCGTCTCATGAAGGTTCGATTCCCGGACGACACTGGGCCACTTAACTCCATCTTGTCAAATGTCGCTGCACCCAAGTGAATGTAAATAGGCTAATTGTATCTGGCAGTCAGTCGATTCTGCTGGGCTGCACATGGAGCATTAGGCGCTTGCTATCAGCAACCGACTGATAATTCTGGGTCACCTGTCAAAGCTTTACCTAGATGGAAATTGCACGTGCTCACATACACACACACAAATATATATATATATATATATATATATATATATATATATATATATATATATATATATATATATATATATATATATATATATATATATATATATATATATATATATATATATATATATATATATATATATATATATATATTCTATATGTCTGGAAGTTGCTCTCTTATCAGATAAATTTGTCCCTAAAATATACACCGCATAACGGCACTGACTCATTACTTCTAGAAGAATCTTCTTCGCTTATACTCATTAATATTTACTGCAAAACGTATGTAAAAAGCAATGCCCTTCACATGGAATGGCTGCATTAATTCAGCGCTGTCTGGCAACCCTTTTCATATTCACTCCCCTTATTCAGTGAACGAACCCGGCTCGGTAATCCTCGGTGTCTCTGCTGATCAGGAACTAGAATATTCTATCAAGGGTCTTGTCACGGTTGTTGTTGACACGTCCGATGGATTTCGTGGCATCACGAGGTCGACGATTCCGGGAAGATGGTGCCACGAGTTTCTGAATAAGGAATCTGTCTGCACTGGCATCAAGGCTAAATTTTGTATAACAAATGCTGAATTGCGATTTTTTACACGATTTTTTGCTTCACTTCATAAGTTATTTTGATTTAGGTTTTTTGCGTTTTGATTGTCAGGTTAGCGAGGCCCTTATTCATTCTATGTTATCTCACTTCAAGTGTATAATTCCATGTAGCTTTCGAACATTTCCTATATAAAAGTGAAAAGAGATAAAAATCTCGCCCCCCCCCATAAAAAAAACATTTTATTGCATTTACTTATGAAACCTTCATATGAGGAAAACTGAAATTAGAGATGGGGGAAGGACGTCTACTTGAATCCCAGGTCTCACCTTGATTACACAAACACCGACGCTTGTCGATAGAATTTACCTTGTTTTACCATGCAGCCATTTTGCCATTCCCTCTCTTGCATAAACAAAAATGAGACGAATTTATAATGCAGGTTATAATGCATGTTATAATGCTCTTATTTTTGCCCTTTTTTCAATAATAGTTCATGATTTGGATCGTTAATTTCGTGAATATTGTTTTTTATCGATATGAATTTAACAGTAAAATTTATAACACATTATTGAGATGATGACTTCTTATCCCGCGGCGACTGCTTCCCCTGCTGTCTGTCTTTTTTCTGGATTCGTTTGAGAATACAGCAAGTGCTTATCTCCAGTTTACAGCAGCTGCATTTACATGCAAATAGCCATGCAGCTCTTGGACTAAACAGCTGTTACGTGTCCATTATTGGCGGCGAGTGCATCTGACATTGCTGATAGACCGCTGCAGTTGCCTCTCGTATATTAGGCTTCAAAGAATTTTTACTGCTTAGGGTGATATTATTATTATTATTATTATTATTATTATTATTATTATTATTATTATTATTTATTATTATTATTATTATTATTACACATTAGTTTTCTTACATTTTAAATATGATTTTCATAGGACAATCGCACATATTATGTCTGAAACTCTATACGTTATTTGAATCAACAAAAAGGTTTTGATGGAGTAATAGACTTCCTTCAGTATGAAAGTGCCAAGTGAATATACAACATCAACTTCGCTGCTCCAACGGGCAAAATTGCATAATTCAGAAATCACAATATAAATAAAGTTAATAAATGAAAAAGTTGAAAAAACAAATTTTTTTTGTATGCTTTAATGTCCAATTAAGGTTAGATAGATTTTGTTCTCCATATATTATTTGCATTGAAAGGAATTTCGAATGGAACATTTCGAAAAATTCCTGTAACAAATGTACTTCGGGAGGAAAATGTTTTCTTAAAACGTCTGACTCAAAATGGAATATTTTTTCATGGCATAGTCCGGTACGTAGGGGTTCATGATGGCGGTCGCCCCTACAGGATTTAATAAGCCAAGTATTTTTATATATACTATAAGTGTCCAAAAACAGGTTTGACATGTTAACACACAAAAAAAGTGGGCACTCTGGTTTTTCGTTGCGTAAAGTGGCCGCAAGAAAACATACGCACATCACATTTTTTTTTTTTTAATCATCAGCAATGGAAGCCATGTTTATGCTATAATACATGTACCTCCCTAGGGAAATGCGGGGTTAACATGATATTTTGGCATTTTTATCAATGTAAAATCCTTTAGACATTAAATTATCCTATCCATGAACTGTATTATTCTTTGGTTTATCGTTAATATATTAATACAGTATTTGTTAGAAACTGGATAGTTTATATTCTGTTTTGCAGGAACATAATTGGTCAAAGTATCTTTCTGATACATATTCACGTATTCCAGGTACTGAATAACCCACTGTACTCCTAAGCTGTCATGCAGGAAAAAAAATCGGCTCCCACTTTGACTGAACAAAGAAAAAAATCAAAGCCATGGGAGGGAAGGGAAGACGCTCCTCGAAAGAACGAGAGGCGCCAAGCCAACTCTTGTCATTCATTTCGAAAACACCGAACATGGAAATTTAGTCCTGTTTTCAGAATGAAAGGATTCTCAAAAACGATGGACTTATATCCAGAATGTAAAGCATCAACGTACTTCTGAGCCTGAAGGATCAACCACCAAAATGGCGAACATTTGTCAGCAAATACCAGAACATTTTGGTAATCTCGATGGATACCATCCGAACTGTTATTCTCGGTTTACTTGCAACCTTGACAGACTCAAAAGCTCCAGTGTAAGTACAACTGCTGGCGAGAGCTTGAGAGAAAAGAAGCATAGGACCAGTAAAGAGAAAGTAATTTTTGATCCTGTCTGTATCTTCTGCAATAAGTCTGGTCGTATTCATGCAATGAAAGGAAGCCGCCGCACAAAAGAGAGTACAGCAGTATTCGAAAGAGAAGGTTGGAAGGCTATAATTAGAGTAGCAGAAGAACGCAATGAAAGCTTGCTGTTGCATATACGAGGATTTGGTTTATTTGCTTGTGAAGCTAGGCATCATCTTTCTTGTACAAGAAAGTGTACAATGAAACCAGAATTTGGAGGAGTCAAGAGAATCAGTCAGTTGCTGCACAGACTGCTCCAGAAGATGCCCATAAATCTGCTCTTCATCATGTGGCTGCATATGTTACAGAGCATGTGATCGAAGCAAATAAAGTCATTCAACTTTCATGTCTTACATCAATACACACTGCTGAGTTAGAAAACACGCCATTCAAGAATGCCAAATACCAAGGTGCCGGAGATTAAAACCAAAACTTGAAAATCACTCTGATTTGAATGGCAAAATTCATATCAACCATTTTTCTTACTATACAACACTAAAATATTTTTTGGAGATGCAACAACTAAAATAACAGTCCTGCTACTACTGATTCTTTTAGAGACGTTTCTTTGCTTTTGCGTGAAATAATTATGAAATCATTTAGAGAATCAAAGGAATGATCATGGCCACCTCTGCCAATCATTTGGAGATCACTTCAGAAGTGATACCTAGCCCAGTAAGGAGGTTCTTGAGTATTGTAATGGACAAACAAAATATTAGCACGTCAGATCATGCAAATCGTCTTGTTCTGTCAACTGGGCAGGAGATATGCTGTGCTGTTACTAAAGAGGGGTAGAAATTAAACACATTTTGCTGTGTATGACATGAAGACATTTGTATCGTAGCAAACTACTACTAACATTGTTAAACCGATTTGGTCACTGTGAGAGCAACTGCTTTGCAATGGAATTAGAATCTGCAGTAGACACAGCCTTGGAGCAAAAGTCTACAGTATTGACTAATCAGATTGTTAAAACACCATACAATGCTGTGTTTCATTCTGAATGGGACAACTTTAATCAGCACTTAACAGGAATCCCTGGTGCTCCGTTCATCAACATTGCAGGAGGTCCAAGGGTTTTATACTCCGTCTCAGTCAGCATCTACCTGTTTCTAGGTCTTCTAGTAAGAAAAACAAGATCCCCTCAGCTCTTCCTGTTTTCCATGTATCAAGAAGACGAGGACCAGTAATGAATTTGGAATACATAGAAGAGCCTACCGAAATAAAATTGCATTTGCTAAAGGACAAATGTTCTATTTGGTTTGGATATTATATCGAAAAGCTTGTGCGACAGGGAAACATACTGTGCCAGCCTTTGGTGGCTTCATTTCAGCAACAGGGATTGCACCACTCCGAGGGACTACTATAGATAACTATCCCTGGATCCCAGAACCTGTCACAGAATATAATGTTGTCAAAGAATTACTTAAGCGGTGTGAACAAGCCACTTGGGAGTACGTATGAAAGCTCTGCCAGTGAAAGGGGCCAATCCTGCTGAATACAAAAACCACATTGTTTTAACTGGTGCTTCCCACACCATTATGATTTATTTGAACATGATCGGTCATAAAATGGCTGTATCTGGATATGCTGAATCGCTTATTGAAGCTGGTCTTGTTACATCGGGATGTGTTGGGAAAATTCTCAGCTCTCCAAAGATGCTTATTCACATTGCCCCAGAAATAACAGAGGAAGAGCAATCGGAGGTCAGGCGTGACGAAAATTAACTAGTAGATGAAGAATGTGAATATCCTTCTAGTGATTCAGATAGTAACTGATAAATTCAGATGCCTTATTATTTTCTTTCTAAAATGCTTTCTTTGAATTCCTTAGTAACATGATTATTTCTCAAATATTCTCTTTTCATGACTTATAATACCATTTCATATTTCATTCATGCAAATCTGATATCCTCTCAGTGAATATAATAATGTCAAAAAAGCTTAATGACTGTAAATTATTTGGCTACAAAATTATTCAAAATCATACTTTATTTTGCCTTTGTAAATAGAACACTTTTGTATTATATTATTGCTCATAAATGCCGATACTGGCGGGTAGCAGCTACTACAACTAGTTTTTGAAGGTTTTTAAGAAATTCATTTCAGATTTTTGTTTTTTGGCTAGCAAATCAGCCTAATCAGAAGCTATTTTATGTTTATTTTGAAGCCAAATGAGCGAGGTATTTCAGCAAAATTACATACACTTTTACTGTATATGTTTTATCTCATTGACTAAATAGACAGACAAAGATCAAGAAACATAATATTTCTGAGAAATTTTATATATTTATGATTGCACATTTAAAAAGAAAACATGCTACAACTGGGTTTTGGGGACATGTTGAGGCTTGGGGGTGAGGGGGCACTTTCTTGCAGTTGAGTTTAAGTTGACCACCCCAGCGCCCCACAAATGACGCCCTGTCAGAGTGCTGTTCTTTTCACTGTTAGTATGTTGTAACATGTCAGACCTGTTTTAAGTAACCGTTGAGATTTTGAATGTTCTTTCCATTTTTTATGGAATGTCCCATTTCTTTTATCAATGGTCATTTAGATACAAAATTATTCATTCTCAATCACACCATGACTCATTTGTGTAAACACAAAGCCATTTTTTATCATGTTATTGTTCGTAAGTGTTGGTACTGGCATATTGGATTCTGTAGCTAGTTTTTGAAGGCTACTCTTTACACACGTTAAATCAAAAGAGTGCCCACTTTCTTTCAATGTTAACATGTCAAATCTGTTAGAAGACACTTTAAAGCATACAAAAATCTTAGTCTTAGTAAATCCCGGGGGGGACTACTGACCCCCCAAGCGTGCCCTGCTAGCAGCACGTGGTGGGTAATAAATAACAGATGGCAATAATCATTGCTCTCTCTCTCTCTCTCTCTCTCTCTCTCTCTCAGAGGAAAAAAGGCGTTTTCTGTCGCCCTCGAACTCGAAGTCAAAACTCAAGAGCTAACGAGAACGACCGGGAACTGCAGCTACTGGAACATTCCCTGTCTGCGGTACACCGCACACAGGATTTTTTCCCTTTTTCTTTTTAAATGGAAACTGTTAGGACCGAAACATTTCCCTCTCAAAGGCAGGGAGCTGCAAATGCAGTTATGGCCGATTTTTCTTTCAGCTTTTGTTGCCTGAAAAATTTAGCGGGAAAGGTAGACCGAACTGGCTATTCAAATATGGGGGGCTGGAGTCAGGAAGGCCATCCGTCCGCAAATCAACTGCCGTAACAAATCGTGCAATGAGCCGTTCAATGATAGTTAAAATGGATGACAGACAAAGGAATAGACACAAGGAGACCATAAGAAAGAAACACCTGGAAAAGACATATTAAAAACGGCGATTCCGACTAGAGTTTCAGTCGCGAAGAAGCAGAAAAGGAAGGTGAAGAAGCTCTAAAGTTTATACATCGGCGAATATGTACAGCAATGCAAAATAAAATGATTATCTCTCATGGGGGAAGCCTCCTCTGATAACCTATCATGACCTGTGTCAAAGATAAATATAATTTCTCCATCGAAGCCAACTCTATTATTCATTTCAGATGGAACTTTGCGCAAAGGGATCTGGTAATTACGACAATTTTCACCACGATTGATACTAACCACCAGATAACGACCCTGTTAAAATTCTATTGTCAGGTGAATACTCGGCGATCTAAGGAATGGCTACCATTTATTTTGAAAGCTAGAGAGCAAAAAGCTGACCTGAGCAGATCCGCTCTCTTCGGCAATTATAATTTTGGAGATTATAAAGATGAGCTCTCGGTCTTCCTTCTAAAATACCAAATATTTTGCTCCTGTTTCTATACTACACGGAAACAACGACCTTTGTCCCGTCATTATCGGGCATTGGCGGCAGAGATAGTTGGGGCGGCTGCTTGACTCACCAAGGCTTCCCCCTGGTCAGGAAGGAAGGCGTCGATATTCCTGAGGTCAATGACACAAAAGTCGGCTCTACAGAACTCTTCTGGGCATTTACTTTGCTTGTGACAAGCTCTCATGACTCAACAAGGTGTTATCAATTATTCTTTGCTCATCATTCGTTTTATAGTTTTAATTGGCCAAGATGACGTTAAAAATCAATCAGTATGGAATTTTTGGTACGTAAACACAAGCGCACTCAAAAAATTTGTTTTACTAGCTTAAACATTTACTATGTTGTTTTATTATCAAAGATATTTGGTGCGCAAGTCTTTGCGTGTATTAGAAAGAGAGGGTTAGAGGCAGAGATATCTTAAATAAAGATAACACTAATAAGTACTGCAAGCAGAGTATAAACGTATTTCTTGGGATTATGCATTTGAGACTGGACGAAAAATTGAATGGAGACGCGTGCACAGACAGGTTTCTGCTTGTAAACTAAGTGAATTCCTTAGGCGTTTACCAGAACTGACTCCATTTATTTTGCCTTGTCGGTGGTCCTCCGAAATATTTACACCTCCGAAATATGGAAAAATTAAGTGAAAATACCAGCAATGAAAAAATGTTAATTATATATGAGCTTTGGTATCAGAATATGGCAATCTGTATTTGTTTGGACTAATATGAGAACTACAATACGTGGAGTTTTCCAACAAAAATCTGATATATTTCTTTATTTTATTTCTCTTTACTTCTTTCGGGAGGAGGGATCGTTGGCGTTGATATATCCAGCTGATATCACCGACAGCTCCATTAACTAACTATCGTATACTGTAGATCACTGATCCACGATGTTAACATAAGCATTTGAAAATGAAAAGAAAAAATAATAGAAGTCAAACAGATAAATACATGCATTCATACACCGTAATTGAGCTCAGACAACAGGGGTCGTTGACACTTTTTTCAGAATGCGTATAAATATTTGATTCCTTAAAAGAAAATCTGTGAATCTTAAGGAGACTAATGCGAACACTAGGACTAACTTAAAAATTTTTCGTAGATTTGCAAACTCTAGTATACACAAACCCCCATATATACACACACGAGTATGTGTGTGTGTGTTTGTGTATCTGAATGAGATGATAAAAACTGGACGGGTGAGTTACTGGGTCTATATGCCTTCCTCTTGACTCTGTAGTTCTTCAGTCTCGCACTCATAGACCCAGTAACTCACCCGTCCAGTTTTTATCACGACATCTCATTCAGACACACACACACACACACATGAAATATGAAAAAGCCGAGTGAGTTAACAAGCGGGCATAGAAACCATCCCAAAAGTTCCTGAGGAATGCTGAATATGTTGCTGACGTGTTTCCTCAGTAAGAAAGCTCGTATCAGACGTTTCCAACGCGGGAGATCATGTGACCTGAAACAGCAGGTATGTTCTCAGGAAGTTACAGATTCCGGTGCGGTTGTGCGTGTGTCCGGGTCGTGTGGGGTGGGGTCTCAAGCAATAAATGGGAGGAAATGGGAAACGGAAGTGCACTACAAGATCGGCCGAGTTATTGTGCACAGCTCTCAGAGTTTGAGACCTGTGAGTGAAGTGTGATCAAATTCGAACGGTCTGAGAAACTGTTGGGGGTAAGACTCATCACATCTATTGACCAAACTGTAAACTGTCTGACTGATTTTTTTTATCATATGTCTATTGATTTTGGTTAACGTGGGAGGAATTCCCATCTTTTCCTTATTTTTATATATTTTGTTTATTCCATTGCTATATGCATTTTGGTTTTGAGTAACATCTGAAGAATTCCCATTATTTTGCATTTCTATGTTTTAAGAAACTAAAGGAAGGATTTCATTGTCTTCCTCAGATGTTTCGCCATTTATAGAGGTCAAGAGTGTACTCAGTAGGGATAAAATTGGCTCTGACCTAATTTTAAGACATGTGCAAGTTATAGAATATGACTATATCAGTTAGGTCAATTTGGGTTACTGGGAACTAAGTTGCGTAATGATTGCATTTGAAATTTGTCAAGACTGAATCACATTTGCCTTTGCTATTTAGCCTTGTTAAATTTTCTAGAGAATAAATTATTTTGGGTAAAGCGTGTTTCGTTGTAGCCAGAGAGAGAGAGAGAGAGAGAGAGAGAGAGAGAGAGAGAGAGAGAGAGAGAGAGAGAGAGAGAGCCTATCGGGGAGGGGACTCACTGCGTTCTGCCAGGTCATCAGCAGGGCTACCATAAGGGAAGAGACGACCAGACTTACAGAATCAGGTAAGAAAGACGTTCTGTAATTTCTTTTGGTAATACATACATATATAGAGCCAGTACCTCACCCGTCCAGTTTTGTCACGACATCTCATTCAGATACACACACACACACATAATATAGAGCCAGTACCTCACCCGTCCAGTTTTTGTCATGACATCTCATTCAGACGCTTAGATGAAAGCTCATTCTCTGACTTGAAAAGTGCGATGGCTTCATTGGCTCAAGTAGGCTGATGGGAACGGGGAGTGTTTCTCTGACTTTTGCATTGTCTTCATTTTGCGTATTGTATTCCAGTTCAATCGAAGAAACATATCCTGGTTTTTTATGCAGCATCTTTGACAAAGAAGGGGAGGACAGGCATACACAGTACGACACATGAAACCTTTTGTCTCTTCCCCAAAGTTCTAATTTCATAATTCACTGATGACAACTCAAAGTAAATTCTTCATCACCGAAGGTTCTTCCTTCTCAATCTCTATTTATTGAGACCCTATGAATACTTTATGTTCAGCATCGGTGTCATAATTGGTTGAACAAATATTCTGCTTATTAGTAATGAATATGAAGACGAAAGTCAGTCTTAAAAGGGTTCTTCTCAAGTCCCCAAACTGTAAATGATACAGTGAAATCAGGCTAAATTTCTAGTGAGAGCTCGTATAGCTATTGCATAACCCGAGAAAACTAAGACTGCGGCTTAATACTTTTCTAATGTTATTCTATTCACCTGACAGAATGCTTTATATTAAAGCTTATTATTAAACTTTTAACGCAATCTTGCTTACATTAATTGCTGTCTCTTGAAGTGCCATGTCTGCTACGCAAACAGACCTCCCCTTGTGTGTCTTACTAGGTGAGGGGCATGGGGGTCCCAGTCCGACTTGAGGTACCCCTCTCAGGGGCCTTCCAAGGGGTAACCCCCCATCACCACCCACAGGGCAGCCCACTTACGTACCCTTCCCAATTTAAGTCTTCATCACTTTTTATTCACTGCATTTTTGTGGTCGGAATTAATGAAAGGAAATTAGTATCTTTGGGTTTGAAATTTTGTCTGAAGACAGTAATAAGTTAGACTTTAGACTCATAAACATAAACATTTATAACCTATTTTTTTTTTCGATTAAGCCCTTTCCCAGACTACTCAATCCCCCAACGCTCTCACTCTCTCTCTCTTGAAATTTCAAAAGATCTCTCTCCTTCTCTCGAGCCAAGCGGATCATACCTTAGAGAAGTAACACCGAAATATCGGTTTATTTCTGCCCCCTTGTGCAGGGGTATCGACGGGCTGTCAGAGAGTATTGGCCTTTGGAGGCGTCAAACAGAACAAAACCGAAAAGGAATTTTCGCCTTTGGGACATGAAAAGGTCTCGCACTTTATCGAAAATGCAAAAGAACAAGAACTTAAATCTCCCAAATCTATCATTTTTGTGACACTTATTGATTCAGCGTTCGCTCGTTTTTATTTGCCTTTTCTCAAATTATGCTCTTAAGTATGCAATCAAAGTTCTTCTCGTACTGGAAATCATTTTCTTTCGTATTTAACAGTGCTTATTATCTCTTTGCGTTATTGCTTCCTCTATATATGGACATTCTTTTACATCTCATGAAAATTTGCATACATTAAGGATAATCATAATCATAATTAGGACTTTGCTCTTACGACGATTCTGAGGGCACTCTCTTTCACTGAATAAAAGTTTTAGATTATGAGGTTTCTCTTCGCTAAAATGGGATTTTTCTAAGGCCATAAACATTAGCCTCGGTCTGTTGCAAAGTAGAACCTGGGCTCTCTTCTGACCTTTCACTGCTGGAACAATCCAGGGACATCCGTCAGGAAGCGTGGCGTCTACCGCTCTGTGAATTTCCACTTCTGGGCATCAGCCTCTTTAAAACAGTAAAGCCTTTAGGCCAGGTGGAAGTTCATGAGAGAGATTCTTCATTTTCGAAGAATTTTTCCTCTTGTTCAGGTGATTCACTTGATCAGATGAGGCGATAATTAATAAACATTTCATTGTTCAATAAAATACTGAAGTACTCAAGTATACGAGATAGAGAAAGTTGTTAGTATTCCCACTTTCATTTACAAGAGACTCAGACAGACATAAGACGTGTAAACAGTCAGGTATAACAGGCCTCCATATATGGAAATCAGTTTGAAAGAGAATTAATTCAACTATTGTCTCTTACTTATTCTTGTTTCAATTAGCCAATTTCTCCCTTACTAGAGAATTAGCGTTCTTACTGTCTCGAATTTTCCGTCGCTTTATTAATTTCCTTTAGTAACTGACAAATAATAATAATAATAATAATAATAATAATAATAATAATAATAATAATAATAATAATAATAATAATGGCATTTTTCCCCTTGAAAGATCAGCTCATGAAAATCATCCATTCCTCTGAACACTAAATTTCACTCAACTTTCAAGACAAATTTGTTTAATTTTATTCATCAATATGAAGACTTACAAATCAGCCTGAATATGATTTAAGGAAAGAAGTAAAAGCGCATGGATGTATACAGTAGATGTCCCCAGTTAAAAGAACGGCTTTTTTTCAGAGACCATCGCTGTCTGGGAAGGTCGCACGTAGTCTTAATGGATCTCCTCACTCTCTCTTTTCAAAAAGATTTGCAGAGAAAGTTTCAGGAGGCCCTTTCATGCGAGGACTAAGAGATTTCGCATTCTTGCAAAAGGAAATTCTGCAAACAAACAACGATCTGTTGTCTGAAATTGAGTTCAAGGAGGTAAAATACCTATCTATATTTGACGTGTGCGGAAAATGTTGCTTGTCAATTACTAACAATAGCTTAAGGATTTCCCAAATTTAGCTGCCCACATCACAGGGACTAAAACAATTATGGTTAATAGCATATCAGTTCAATAAAATATATCCCCAAACATATTTTGATTTATAGACAAGATTGATAATCATCTCAACATATCCGAAATCTCCAATCTTTGTTAGAGCTACTCAGAGTTTGGTACTATGATGATTGCAAGAGGAATTCATCACCATACTGGTATAGTGAGGCAGATATATAGAGAGCAAGAGAAAACCCTTAATACACATAAGAAGCTCAAGAAAATACTTCACTGTATGCTCTGACAAACTCATCTTGTAAAGCTGCCTTGATCATGAATCCCCGGTGCACAAAAGTTTCACAACATTATGCTTATGCTTACACAGATGGAGTCGAGCCACCCTTTACACACTGCGTCACTCATCTCCAGCTGATGCTTCCTTAGGAAGTCAACACCTTGATCACGCCATCTAGCGAACCCTCTCGGACTCCCTCCCCACTTCACCCAGACCTTCCGAATGAGGCTCTTATTATCACCCTATTTGCCCTCTGTCTATCCACAGTCAAGTCTAATGAAATCAGGGACAAACAAAAACGATTATACGAAATTCATCAGTGCAGTATTTCATCCTATTCAGTTTTCTTTTTACATCGGAACTCAAGTATCTAGAAATAATTTTACTTAGTACATACAAAAGAAATGCCGGCAAACAGTATATCTTCATTATGTGATAAATATAATATTGTTTTTATTGGCTGTGTTTTTCATATTATTTAGTTATACGACGAACTTCAGTTGTATTGGTAACTTTATAACAACCAGCCAGCAGAAAATTGTTTTATATTGCAATCAAATTCCCATACTTTGAATGAAATTCATTTAAAATTGATTACAGAAATTCAGTGCTGTCCTCTCAAAAGTGCGAGATCCCAGATCTCGAGGAGTTAATTCCCAGTCACATGTGACAGAGACTAATTGACTTGACAACGAAAAATCCATTAAAAGATCCGACGTCGACAGTGATCCCATTATCGTCTGCTTAATGAATCTTCTCTGTCCTGACACATCCGGTGCTCATTTGTTTCTCAGTTTTCAGCTGTTTGTTCGCTAACTGCAAATATATCTAAAAACTAGATGTAATGTTTGAGATTTGCGTTTTTTAGTAATGGATTCTGATTAGTATTTATGTTTTAATTTCATGTTAATAAACTGGCACAGAAACCGTTACGCAAAACGGTCGCACTGGCTGATCTTTGTTGAAGAGAGATACCAGCAGTGGTATATATTTGTGTAAACAAGCCAGTGGAGAGAGACGATAATGAAGTGGAAGTGAACCCAAGTTGATAAAGACAACCTTTTATGCAGGAGAAGGAAACCTTGGATTTCTGCTTTTTCATTCATTACAAAGATATTGGTAGTTCCAGCAAACACTTGCCATTTTTCATGTCGAAAGGAGTTTTATTTCTTTTTTTCAGAGAGAGAGAGAGAGAGAGAGAGAGAGAGAGAGAGAGAGAGAGAGAGAGAGAGAGAGAGAGATAAAATCTAGTTAATAGGAGGCTTGAAACAGGACAAGAATCGCAGTCATTTCCGCTAACTTGGGCACTTCTGAAATTTTTTTAAGATTCTGTCTATTTTCTCAAAAGAAAAAGAGTCACTAGTGTGACTTAAGAGAGGTGCTGATTCTGAAGATTACCTACCGTGTCCCTTAGACCGATATTCAAAGCGCAGAGTGGTAGACAGGTTGACGGAGACTTAAATTCGATTTTCTCACTGACATCTAAGCAGAAAGAGGAACACTTGAAGTTTGTTTTGTTAATGTCTAAATCTTAGCGTAAATGTTATTACTGGTTTTGTTTCAAGTTTAGAAATCATTTGTCCAATTTCATTGTTTATATATATGAATTTCATCTGCTTACTAACACATGGTGAAATCCTCATGTTATAAATATACTAACACTTCGTTTTCTTTTATGTAATGTGAATCCATGTCACATTTCGTAATAAAATTAGTTCTTCCTGTATGTTCTAAATACTGGAAATCCACACATTAACGCTCATTCAGTGATATGGATCTCTGATTTTGCTCTGTGCTGCATCTGTGCAATCAGAAAGCCAATCTTGTTCGAATGTGTCCCACTTTGGGATGGGATGAGGTTCCATTTCACGTGGAGCTTCGCTTTGATTTGGTCGCCTCTGCAAGTTTTGTGTCCCATCGAGACAAAATACAAATAGTGTGCAAAATAAAATAGCTTAATCGTATGATATTTCTAGATCCTTTGATGGATTTCCTTCCTGAAAAGCAGAAGGGAGAATGAGTTTTGCAAAAAAGATTCTGCACTAAAATATAGATTAACAGGACTGTATTTTGTCCGATTTATTGTAACGTTCCAGCCAAAAAAAGAAGGTATGTAGAAAGTCCTTTTATTCAGGTCGATTACCTTTCGATGAGCTGTCAAATACCCTTCAAAGTGGAAATAAATTTGTTTTGCTGATTCCACGATCAATTTAATACAGCTAACTGTCATCATATTATCTATTGGAGTCTCAGTTGTAAAATATTATATCAAATGAAGAGAAATATAAATGTCTTCCCTCATGCAACCGAGCAGAAATTAGATGTGTCAATTAATCCTAATATCTAATGAAACTATTAAGAATGCGTGATAAAATGTAAAAAGAGAAAAAGTTTGTTTTCTTAACGGCAAGAAATTTTTCCTTTTGTTCTATAATGCCCGAAGAGCACTAGAATGAAAGGAAAGATTAGACGCCATGAGAGTATTGGAATGATGTATTTCAGACAAGCAGAAAATGCAGCTGAGGAGGATGGTGGACCTTCTTTCCCCCCTTCGAAGGACTCTCGCCAACTTTGAAAACTTCCAGACACAGGACGTGAAGGAGGCGACAAGGGCTCCATGAAGCTGAGAGAGTCGAGGCCTCGACGCCTCTCGAAGGAGAGAGAAATCGCTCTCAAAAGAAAAGGTCAGGGGAATCGAGTACAGGATGGGAAGAGTTAAGAGGAGTTTGGCGGGTTTGAGAGGGGATGAGGAGACATTAAGAGAGAAGGAGGGAGGGAGGGACCAGAGAGGGTGAGCGGATGATCATTCTTTGCAATGTCCAGACTTCTTCTTTCGGTCAGAAGTGACAATAAGAGGTCGAGGGAGAAGGAAAAATTCACCTCTTATCAGTCTCATACAATTAAAAAAAGGTACCTTTCGAAACAATGTCAGAGGCACAGCGACTTTAATGCCTTCCATCTAAGCTGTCTATAATCCAGTGATAGGATTAGCTTAAGGGTTTTGTATTTTCTATATCCACTGTCTTATACAATGCATAATTAAATATAAGAGATGAAATTTTATATATATTTTTAATTGCTGTTATTGAATTTGCCCATAAACACACACATATATATATATGAGCTTATACACACACACACGTATATGTGTGTGTGTATATGTGTGTGTGTATGTATGCGACTGTATTTATGTGTGTATTGCCTATATTAACTCGAGGTAAACAATAACACGAAATAAAATACTACATAAAAATGTCGAGTAAAGCTGAAATTCATTATTTTTCCTGACGAGACTAAGAAGTGTTATACAACACATTTCTGTGATATAAGGAACCATAGTCAATTTCCCCTAATTTTGAACCACGCATGGGTATGGTCTTGAATTACGAGTAAGGAGTTTATCTGATGAAGTATTCAAGAAACAGTTTCACCATCTCTAGGAGAGACGAAACGTCCTATTCAATAAAACTCGCATCAACATAAACTTTGGTGCTTTACCCCATAAGCTGCCTGAGAAACAGAGGAAGATAGTGAGGAAAGTTCAAAATATTAATGAGAAACTAATAAACTGTGACCTCATATATATATATATTCATAAACGGGGTCCTTGGGGGGACGGAATTTTGGACAATTTATTATTATAGACTGCCTTCGGTGCCAAGGGGGGTCCCCGATTATGATCAAAAGGAATACTACTGGAACTTAGCTTAGAATTTTCCTTGATTTACGTAAATAATGAAGGTCGCCAATTTGGAATTAGAATTCTTTTACATTTAAAAGGGGTTTATTTACAGAAAATGGGGCAAGTATGTGAGACCAAAAATATCGCATTTTTTAAGGTAAAATGCATTTTTCCTAACATACAAACCCGAGGTCCTTTACATATGGGGATACTTTCGGCGTAGCTGAACATAGGCCACAAAAAACTAACAAGCTGGGCATGAGGCTGGCAACTGTGGGGAACCCACGGTGCTAACCGCCCAGATTCGCGCATCAATTTGCTTTCTGGTCTAGGGCAGATTGTGGAGCGGCTGAGGTGGGTAACCTGAGTAAAGGACCTCGGGTTTGTATGTTAGGAAAATGCATTTTACCTTAAAAAATGCAATTTGTTCCTACACAAATACAAACCCTCAGTCCTTTACATAAGGGGACTCAAGATTCAGTGGGAGGAATCTGAGTGGAGGTCTCTGAATGAATGGGAATTCAACACACCTCATATACACCTGGGGTAAGAGCCAGGGAGACATGGCCACTGGACCGAGAGCACCATTATGAGAACCGTCGTGCTACCAGCCAGTCTACTAGACCGTCCTTGCTGTGGCGAGGTTACGGCAGTAAGCGACCGCACAGCGAGACGAAAGCCAGGAAGGACCATTCCCACTGACACTAGAGGTGAGTGGGAAATGTTGGGGACTAAGGACCAACATAAGGAATGGGTTTGATAATTAGCCCGCAACCCCTCTCCCTGCCTTGCAGGGGAAAGGGGGGACATTACATCTAATGAGTACCTGGAAGGTAACAAAGACAGGACACTCAAGTAATGAAACTCACCTGCGTCAGACGTCTGGTTCAGCTTTGTATGGCCTAACTCTCTGACTGAGGGAAGAAGGGTAGGATGATAGGGGAAGATGGGGGAGCCAGTCACTCACCGGTCACACCCACTCACTCATGTACAACAGACGAGACCAACTCTGTCCCTACGGGAGCTGGGTGGTTACACAACTTGTTGAGCAGCCACCACCAGACCCAAGGAAAAAGTGTCCAAGGACCGATGTGTAACGTCTCCTAGGTAAGAAGAGGTGAATGTGGTCTGGCATGACCACACCCCTGCCCTTAGTACCTGCTGGACCGACAGGTTCTTCTATAATGCTAGGGAGGGCGCAATCCCCCTGATTTCATGAGCACAGGGGTGTAGGGGGCTGGCAACGTCCTCGCCAGCCGCCGCATATGCCTTTTTGATAACCTCACGAAGCCAGAAAGATATCGTGTTCTTAGACACTTCCTTCTTGGGGGTCCGGTGCTAACGAAGAGTCGCCGACACTCAGGCCTGAGATGCCGTGTTCTCTTCAGATAGTGCTGTAACTTGTCAAGGTCATTATTTACAAAGTCATTGAGGGAAAGGATAGTAAAAGACTCAAACCGAACATCAGGGACCGTTGGGTTTTGAGTTTTTGCTACAAATTCTGGGACAAATTCAAGCATTATCAATCCCCACCCCCTCCAGTGTTTGACTGCAAAGGAAAGTCCCTGCAATTCGCTAATCCTCTTCGCCAAAGCCAGGGCTAAAAGGAAGACGGTCTTGAGGGTTAGATCCCTGTCTGTGGCTTCTCGTAGCGGCTCGTAAGGGGCGCGAGTAAGGCTCTGCAAAACGAGAGACACGTCCCACTCGGGGGGCCTCAGCTCCCTGGGTGGGCAAGACCATTCGAAGCTCTTCATCACCAAGGATATTTCCAGGGATGATGAAATATTGATGCCTTTCAGCTTCAGGACCAAGGCTAAAGCTGCCCTGTATCCTTTCACTGCTGAAACCGATAAGAGCTTTTCCCAACGAAGAAAGACAAGGAAATCCACTACTTGCTGAAGAGTGGCTCCGGCCAGGGAATAACCCCATCTATGACACCAACCACAGAAGACGGCTCACTTACCCTGGTAAACTGCTGCAGAGGACTTCCTGAGGTATCCCGCCATCTCTGTCGGTGCTCGGCGAGAAAAACCTCTCGCTCGCAAGAGATGGTGGGTAACCTCCAGGCGAGAAGAGACAGGGAAGCCACAGCGTGGTGGTACAGTTCTACGTGAGGCTGACGAAGCAGATTGTGCCAGATGGGGAGTTCCCTTGGAACGTCGGAGAGCAGAGCCAGCAGGTCTGGATACCAAGCGGCTTCCGGATGCTTGGGGCTACTAGGATCGTCCGAAGGTTCGTCAATCCCAGCACCCGACTGAGAACTGGACGAAGGAGACAGAATGGAGGAAAGGCATACACTTCGAGGTTGTCCCACGAGTGTTGGAATGCGTCCTCTGTGGCTGCCCATGAGTCCAGTATGACAGAGAAGAAGGTCGGAAGATTTCTGTTGTACCGGGTGGCGAACAGGTCGATCACTGGATGCCCCACAGACTGAAAAGTGTGTCCGCTACGGTCTGATGGAGAGACCACTCAGACCCCACTATCTGATCCCTACGGCTGAGCGTGTCTGCCAGGACGTTCCTCTTGCCCAGAATGTACCTGGCTGACAGGACCACTGAGTGGGCGACTGCCCATTGATGCACCTGCAACGTCAACTCGTGAAGGGCTCGAGAGACAAGACCCCCCTGCTTGTTGATGTATGCCACTACGGTCGTGTTGTCGCTCATCAATGCTACTGAGTGTCCCACCAAACGATCCTGGAAGCACTGGAGACCCAAGAACACTGCTTTCATCTCCAGGACGTTGATGTGAAGGTGCCGTTCGTGACGGTCCCACATGCTCACCATCAGCAACTCCTCCAGGTGAGCTCCACAGCACTCCTTCGATGCATCTGAGAAAAGAAGCAAGTCTGGTGGGGCGAGGGGACAGGGGTGTCCCTATGCACAGGTTCCTGACATCCAACCACCAGGCGAGATCGTCCCTCACCTCCTGCGGGATGGGGATGAGAACCAACTGGGGCTCCAGGGACTGATCCCAGAAATCCCTCAGCCTCCACTGGAGGGACCGAATGTGGAGTCTCCCATGTGGAACGAGTTTCTCCAACGACGACAGGTGGCCGATTACGACCTGCCACTGTTGAGCAGGTTGATCCTGTTGTGATAGGAACTGCCTCACTACCTTCCTGAACATGTTGATTTGAGCCTGCGAGGGGAAGACTCTGCTTGCTGCCGTGTCGATCAGCATGCCCAGGTATTGAACTTTCTGCTTGGGAATTAGATCGGACTTCCGGAAGTTGATCACGACTCCCAGTTCATGACACAATTCGAGGAGACGATCCCTGTCCTGTAGCGATTGCAAGCGGGAGTTTGTCAGGACTAACCAATTGTCGAGATACCTCAGAAGGCGTATCCCGCGCAAATGGGCCCAAACCGAAATGAGGGTGAATACCCTCGTGAACACCTGTGGAGCGGTCGACAGACCAAAAGAGGGAACTTTGAACTGGTAAACCACCCTGTCGAGGGTAAAGCGAAGGTACCAATGAGACGATGTATGAACCGGTACTTGGAAGTACGCATCCATCAAGTCGACCGTCAGCATGAAATCGTTCTCCCTGACTGCAGACAGTACCATACGCACCGTCTCCATCGTGAACCGTGTCTGACGAACGAAACGGTTCAGGGAAGAGAGATCAATCACTGGTCTCCAGCCGCCGGAGGCCTTCTCCACGAGGAACATTCTGCTGTAGATCGATCCTCGATGACTTCGATGGCGCCCCTGCTCAACATCGTTCCGACCTCCTGAAGAAGCACTTCTTTCTTCAGGGGGTCTTGGAAAAAGGAAGGAAAATGGACTGGAGTGTCGGTGAGGGGAGGCGGGGACGCGAAAGGTAGGGAATATCCCTCACGGAGGACATCCACTACCCAGGTCTCCGCTCCGTACCACTGCCATGCTGCCCAATGTCTGGAAAGGCACCCCCCCACCGACAGCAGCGTCTGAGGGGGCTCGCCGTTCCTAGTGAGCTCCTCCCCTCTTCTTCTTGCCCTTACCTTTCCTTTTGGGGGGAACAGGTTGATGAAAGGGACCCTGTGGTTCCTTCCGAGGAGGCGACGAAGAAGGGTGCTGGACTTATCCCCAAGCGACCATCGAAACACCAAACTTCTTCGGGGCTGGGGTGTTAGTTTGGGTTGAGGGCCGGGCCACAGGACGAGAGGGATGCACGGACACATAAATCACATATGATAGATCATAAGTGTAGTAATTTAAAGATACATAATGTAAATATGAGGGGCTACAGAGGCAACAATTCCCAT
>NC_089787.1:13050308-13055308 GCF_040412425.1 Macrobrachium rosenbergii
TGTTTTTCACCCATAGGGACAGAGAATGCATGCTTCCACGGCCTACAGGAAATGCCCAAGCAGGGTAGACAATGGGTCTCCCTCTTATAAACCCCCCTGCTACCAGAACACACCTAGACTCCCCCTTAAAGATTGTACGATGCTAGAACAATACCCAAACCCCCGTCTTCCCCCATCGCCTGAGATGGGGTAGCAATTAGTGTTCAGGAAGCCCAATAGGCGTATTGAACTTAGGGGATGCGGTAGGATTTTATTCTGTAAGGCCTTAGTCCTAAGGTCCCCTTTTCTCTGTGATTTTGCTGGCGTATGACTCCTTGCAGGTACGTGGCCAGAACCGAGATACCCCCCACGACGCCATGCTGGGGAAAACAGAAGACACTCCTTGGTCTGATCTCTTCTGCACCGGACGTGCTATATTTCTCTGCTCCGCTGGTGTGGCGATCGTCGACGGACAGCCAACCCGATTGTTAGGCACCTATAACAGTCATAAAAGGTTCGTACGTTTGCGAGTAGTCAAATAGCCAGCCCTGTCCCTTGTACTTAACTCCTTAATTTCCATTTCTTTTAAACTTTTAACCTCTTCCTCCACGAAACAATCTTCCCTTTCTCAGAATCTTGCCTGTATCCCCTGCCTTGCCATTTACACACTTTGAACTCGAGTAAAGATCCCGAAATAACAATCATTTATCCCTCCACCAGTGCAATCTAAGGGCTATTTAAGTTATTTAAGTTAAGTTGTAACAGCGTAAGTTAACTTTGGGCGCGTATAATTACGTGTTCATTGTTAACGCACATGCTGCTCCGATTCTCAGATCATATTTACGTGCTTTCATTAAAAGCACCTTCTAGGCTACGTTGTGTTTGTATTTAAGAACGTGTTGGGTAATCTTCTGTAGGAAGACTCCATTTCCCTTGGGTTGCGCAGGGCTAATTCAGAACCTCTTTTCAGGAGGGACATGTGGCACGGTCGCAATTCCATGCTTCCATACCCCGCCTGCCACCTCATTAATTCCCGGTCGTAGTTTGGAGAAGTTTCCGTTGTGGCCAACTGTTCCTATGAAGTATTCCTCCATCCTGGACCACCATCATTTGCATTACTATTTCACGTAATCAGGGCAGACTGAATGGGATTATTATCATTGAACTGATTATTGCAGATTGGCCCCGTTTTTTATCCACTTGCTTGTTACCAATTCATCTCATTATTGTTACTGTGTCCTATTCTGAATCTGCCCCTCAGTGATTATGGTGTATTGTGTCTAATTGTTGCTTTGCTAAGGTTGATTTCTAAGTTTCTATGAATAAATCCCTGTAAATTGGCAAAAGAATTCTAATTCCAATATGGCGACCTTCCACCTTAAATTATAACTCCAGGAAAATTCTGAGGTAAGTCTTCAATTAAATCCTTTTGTTTACAAACTGGACTCCCTTGGTTTCGTGGCAGCATCAATTATAATTTTGTGTGTAAATTCTTATCAACCCAAGTCCAGTCTGTAACAATATATAATTATATATATTCATATATAAATGTATATTTACATATATATATATATACTATATATATATATATATATATATATATATATATATATATATATATATATACATATATATATATATATATATATATATATATATATATATATATATATATATATCTGTATACATATATATGTATATATATATATATATATATATATGAATATATAATTATATATACATATATATATATATAATATATATATATATATATATATATATATATATATATATATATATATATATATATATATATATATATATATATATATATCCGGAACTTTTCTTAGCAGGCTCTTCCTATGGCAAGTTATATGGTCTCCCCAGAATACACAAAAATGGAGTCCCTTTAAGACCTATATTATCAGCACGAAATACTGTTAATTATAAATTAGCTAAATTTTTGGTACCATTTCAAGAACCTCTAACAAAAAATAAGTTTTCTTTAACCAATTCTGCTCAGTTCAAAGAAGAAATAATCATTCAGGATTCACAATATTTATGACTAGCCTTGACATTGAATCTCTCTTTACCAATGTTCCAATACAAAAACCATCGAAATTATCTTAAATCATTTGTTCCCTGACCCTAACTCCAGCTTTAATAATTTTAACCGAACGTTATTTAAACAACTTTTAGAACTGCCCATGCTGGACACGGCTTTTGTTTTTAATGGTACTTTGTATAAGCAGGTGGAAGGGTTTGCAATGGGGTCGCCTCTGGGACCCACTTTGACGAATATATTCATGGCCTCCCTGGAAGAGGGCATCATGGATATCTGTCCCCTGAGCTGCCTTCCTTTATTTTACCGGAGGTATGTAGACGACCGACACGAGCACGACGCAGAAATGTTTTTAGACTTTGTTAACAGCCAGCAGCATCCTAACATTAAGTTTACTCTGGAGAGGGAGACGAATAATAATAAGCCCCCTTTCCTCGATGTCCTTGTCTCCAGAGACAACAATGGTTTCTATACAGGTGTATTCCGAAAAAGTACTTTTACAGGTTTGGGTATGAATTTCTATAGTTCTTTTTTTTTAACTTCAAAATGAATACTATTTCAACTTTATTACATACAGCTTTTATTCATTCCTCAACCTGTGCCATGTTTCATGCTGAAATTACATTCTTAACTACTTACTTCAGGAATAACTGTTTTCCTACGAGGCTAGTCTCCAGAAGGCTCTATAAAATGTTGAATGCCAGAATGAATCCAGCTCCTACCATCGCAACAGTACCGAAAATGAAAATGTATGCAAATTTTCCGTACCTAAATGACACACCTTTAGGAAGAAATTTCTTGCCATATTTCAAGGAAAGTTCGCAGCTGTAGACCTGAAACTGATACCCAAGAATCCAAGCACTATCGGATCGATATTTAAATTCAAGGATCGTCTTAGCCATCTCTTGTCTTCGAACATCGTTTATAAATATGTTTGCCCAGGATGTGATCGTGGGATTTACGTCGGATGCACGAGGAGGCTACTACGGATTCGCATAGATTCTCATAAGGGTGTAAGCTACAGAACTGGATGTAAACTGTCTAATCCAGACCACTCAAATATAAGAAATCATGTAAAAATGTGCAAAACTGATATTATAAAGATTTTTCTATTATAGGACAAGCCCAAAATGAAAATGACCTCAATATATTAGAATCTATTATTATAAAGAAGACGGTTCCAACACTAAATACTCAGTTGTTCATTGCTTAATCTTTTGTTTATGTTTTTCTTCTCTCGTCCTTTCTTGCTCTTCCTGTGTTCTTTTGTTTTAGTCTTGTTACTGCTACGGTTTAGTTATGTCCTGTGCCTATTCCCCCCGTTTTTATTTGTCTTATAATTTATATATCGATGTTTTAATGTGATTTTTTGTAAGAAGTTTTTTAATCATTGCAGCCTTGAAAATGCAACTACAACAATTGTCGTGAAACGTCAGCATAATAAACGTATAGTAATAATGGTGTCCTTTCCCTTCGCCTTCGAGACTATACACACACACACACACACACACACACACACATATATATATATATATATATATATATATATATATATATATATATATATATATATATATATATATATATACACATATTTATACACACACACATATATATATATATATATATATATATATATATATATATATATATATATATATATATATATATATACATACACACACATTTATATATATGTATATATATATATATAAATAATTATATATATTCTACATTAATATGAATTAATTAGGAAAAATATTCTTATTTAAAACGTGTAATTTCCAGGCGCTTAGATGCTCTATTAAACTAAAACAAAAATACTATGCAGCGTCGAGGCAGAATAGCATTTTTATACATGCATGCATACACATATATGCGTATGTATGGATATATACAAACACACAACACACACATACATATATATATATACATATACACACATACATATATATATATATATATATATATATATATATATATATATATATATATATATATATATATATATATACACACAACACACAATACGAATTAATCGCGCTGTAAAACTTTTTGCAGAAAATGGGTCTTAGTTTTCAAAGTCTGAAGTACCAAAACTCCCTTGTTTTCAAGGTACTGATTTTATCAAAGGTGATCCTTAGTTTCTGTAGATGACGTTGAAGAAACAAAATTGACAGAACAATAACTTTTCATTTGCAAGATAGGTTGGGTGGGTGGGGAGCAACTTTCCAAAAGTGGATGAGGTGAAAGTTTTTCAACTGCTGGACTTTTGAACCACCTTCGGCATTCTTCTGCCAGAGATAAAACTAAAGGTCTTTCGGGATACGCGACAATGTCGTGAAAATGAAAATTGATGAATAATAATAAATGCTTTTATGATGAACTGAAGCAAAACTTCTTGGAAATACGTACTAGTGAGTGATAATTGAAGATGAGTGAAAAACGATGAAAGATGAATGGTGCAAGAGTGAAGGAAAGATTTGTTCAATATAATAAATATTTTCTTTGCGGCCGTTAGCGGGTTTGTTAATTTTTCCAGTAAATCATGAGAGAAAAGGAGAAAATTAATTGAAACTTCCAAATAATAATACTAATAATAATAAAAGTAAACAAGACGGACAGAGTCAATGAAAAAAAAACCATGATTTTGTGAAAAGTTAAAATAAATGAATAAAAACCCACACAGAGAAAACAGAGGAAAATTAAAATGCTTGACAATAAACAGGATAAAAACCCAATGTATTAAGAAAAAAGAATACCTTAAAAAAATGTATGATTCATACAAAATAAGAACAAAAATAATGCTGTTTTAACACTCACCAAGCCGATGCAAGGTAGAGATCCTGAAAATAAACAAAAAAGAATACTAACATTATTCATAGTAAAACATTTGTTATAGTAATCATTTTGTAATAAACTCCAGTCATTGTTAATAATGTCGGCCATTGAGTTTCCG